>NW_028227930.1:0-52741 GCF_978045245.1 Mus caroli | reverse complement strand
AATCCTACAGTGTGATTTTCTCTTTTTCCGACTTTTAAAGGGTTTCTTACCATATTCCATGTCCTAGTCTGTAATTGTCTCATTTTTCGACTTTTTCAGGGTTTCTCACCATATTGGAGGTCCTACTTGTGTGATTTTCTTATTCTTCGACTTTTTCAGGTTTTCTCACCACATTCCAACTCCTACAGTATATTTTTCTCATTTTTGACTTTTTCATGGTTTCTCATCATATTCCAAATCCTACAGTGTGATTTTTTCATTTTTCGACTTTTTCAGGGTTTCTCACCATATTGCAGGTACTTCAAGTTTGATTTTCTTATATTTCGACTGTTTCACGGTTTCTCTCCATATTTCAGGTCCTACTGTGTGATTTTCTCATTTTTTGAATTTTTCAGTGTTTCTCACCATATTCCAGGTCCTACAGTGTGTTTTTCTCATTTTTCAACTTTTTCAGGGTTTCTCACCATATTGGATGTCCTACAATTGTGATTTTCTAATTTTTTAACCTTTTCAGGGTTTCTCTCCATATTCCAGTTCCTATAGTGTATTTTTCTTATTTTTTTTACTTTTTCACGGTTTCTCATCATATTCGAAGTCCTACAGTGTGATTTTCTCATTTTTCGACTTTTTCAGGGTTTCTCACCATATTTCAGGTACTACAAGTTTTATCTTATTTTTAGACTTTTTCAGTGTTTCTCACCATATTCCATGTACTACAGTGTGATTTTTCTCATTTTTCGTCTTTTTCAGGGTTTCTCACTATATTCCAAGTCCTACAGTGTGATATTCTCATTTTTCGACTTTTTCAGTGTTTCTCACCATATTGCATGTACTACAAGTTTTATTTTCTTATTTTTGGACTGTTTCAGGGTTTCTCACCATATTCCAGGTCCTACAGTGTGATTTTCTCATTTTAATACTTTTTTAGTGTTTCTCACCATATTCCATGTACTACAGTGTGATTTTTCTCATTTTTTGACTTTTTCAGGGTTTCTCACCATATTCCAAGTCCTACTGTGTGATTTTCTCATTTTTAGACTTTTTCAGTGTTTTCTCACAATATTCCAGGTACTACAGTGTGATTTTCTCATTTTTTGACTTTTTCAGGTTTTCTCATCATATTCCAAATCCTACAGTGTGATTTTCTCTTTTTCCGACTTTTAAAGGGTTTCTTACCATATTCCATGTCCTAGTCTGTAATTGTCTCATTTTTCGACTTTTTCAGGGTTTCTCACCATATTGGAGGTCCTACTTGTGTGATTTTCTTATTCTTCGACTTTTTCAGGTTTTCTCACCACATTCCAACTCCTACAGTATATTTTTCTCATTTTTGACTTTTTCATGGTTTCTCATCATATTCCAAATCCTACAGTGTGATTTTTTCATTTTCGACTTTTTCAGGGTTTCTCACCATATTGCAGGTACTTCAAGTTTGATTTTCTTATATTTCGACTGTTTCACGGTTTCTCTCCATATTTCAGGTCCTACTGTGTGATTTTCTCATTTTTTGAATTTTTCAGTGTTTCTCACCATATTCCAGGTCCTACAGTGTGTTTTTCTCATTTTTCAACTTTTTCAGGGTTTCTCACCATATTGGAGGTCCTACAATTGTGATTTTCTAATTTTTTAACCTTTTCAGGGTTTCTCTCCATATTCCAGTTCCTATAGTGTATTTTTCTTATTTTTTTTACTTTTTCACGGTTTCTCATCATATTCGAAGTCCTACAGTGTGATTTTCTCATTTTCGACTTTTTCAGGGTTTCTCACCATATTTCAGGTACTACAAGTTTTATCTTATTTTTAGACTTTTTCAGTGTTTCTCACCATATTCCATGTACTACAGTGTGATTTTTCTCATTTTTCGTCTTTTTCAGGGTTTCTCACTATATTCCAAGTCCTACAGTGTGATATTCTCATTTTTCGACTTTTTCAGTGTTTCTCACCATATTGCATGTACTACAAGTTTTATTTTCTTATTTTTGGACTGTTTCAGGGTTTCTCACCATATTCCAGGTCCTACAGTGTGATTTTCTCATTTTAATACTTTTTTAGTGTTTCTCACCATATACCAGGTACTACAGTGTGATTTTCTCATTTTTTGAATTTTTCAGGGTTTCTCATCATATTCCAAGTCCTACAGTGTGATTTTCTCATTTTAAGACTTTTTCAGGGTCTCTCACCATATTGCAAGTCCTACAAGTCCTACAAGTTTGTATTTCTTTTTTTTTTTTTTTTTTTTGGGTTTTTTCAGGACTTCTCAACATATTCCAGCTCCTACAGTGTCATTTTCTCATTTTTCGACATTTTCAGGGTTTCTTACCATATTCCAGGTCCTACAGTGGTGATTTTCTCATTTTAAGACTTTTTCTGTGTTTCTCATCATATTCTGGGTCCTAGTCCATGATTTTCTCATTTTTCGACTTTTTCAGGGTTTCTCACCATATTCCAACTCCTACAGTGTGATTTTCTCATTCTTCGACTTTTTCAGGGTTTCTCACCATATTGCAGGTCCTACAAGTGTGAATTTCTTATTTTTGGACTTTTTCAGGGTTTCTCACCATATTCAAGCTCCTACAGTGTGTTTTTGTCATTTTTTTGTCTTTTTCACAGATTCTCATCTTATTCCAAGTCCTATATTGTGATTTTCTCATTTTTTGACTTTTTAGGGTTTCTCACCATATTACAGGTACTACAAGTTTGATTTTCTTATTTTTCGATATTTCAGGGTTTCTCACCATATTCCAGGTCTAACAGTGCGATTTTCTCATTTTAAGACTTTTTCAGGGTTTCTCAACATATTCCAACTCCTTCAGTGTATTTTTCTCATTTTTCGACTTTTTTAGGGTTTCTCATCTTATTCCAAGTCCTACAGTGTGATTTTCTCATTTTAAGACTTTTTCAGGGTTTCTCAACATATTGGAGGTTCTACAAGTGTGATTTTCTTATTTTTCGACTTTTTCAGGGTTTACTCACCATATTCCAGCTTCTACAGTGTATTTACCTCATTTTTTGACTTTTTCAGTGTTTCTCATCATATTCTAAATCTTACAGTGTGATTTTCTCATTTTTGGAATTTTTCAGGGTTTCTCACCATATTGCAGGGACTACAAGTTTGATTTTCTTATTTTTCGACTGTTTCAGTGTTTCTCACCATATTGCAGGTCCAACTGTGTGATTTTCTCATTTTGAGACTTTTTCCATGTTTCTCACCATATTCCAGCTACTACAGTCTGATTTTCTCATTTTTGACTTTTTCAGGGTTTCTCATCATATTCCAAGTCCTAGAGTGTGATTTTTCCAATTTTTCGCCTTTTTCAGAGTTTCTCACCATATTCCAGGTTCCACAGTGTGATTTTCTCATTTTTTGACTTTTTCAGGATTGCTCACCATATTCCATCTTCTACATTGTGATTTTCTCATTTTTCAACTTTTTCAGGGTTTCCCATCTTAATCCAAGTCCTACAGTGAAATTTTCTCATTTTTTTACTTTTTCAGGGTGTCTCATCTTATTCCAAGTCCTACAGTGTGATTTTCTCATTTTTCAACTTTTTCAGGGTTTCTCACCATATTGCAGGTCCTACACGTGTGAATTTCTTATTTTTGGACTTTTTCAGGGTTTCTCACCATATTCCAGGTACTACAGTGTGATTTTCTCATTTAAGACTTTTTCAGGGTCTCTCACCATATTGCATGTCCTACAAGTGTGTATATCTTATTTTTCTACTTTTTAACGGTTTCTCTCCATATTCCATCTCCTACCGTGTACTTTTGTCATTTTTTGTCTTTTTCACGGTTTCTCATTTTATTCCAAGTCCTACAGTGTGATTTTCTCATTTTTTGACTTTTTCAGGGTTTCTCACCATATTGCAGGTCCTACAAGTGTGAATTTCTTATTTTTCGACATTTTCAGAGTTTCTCACCATATTCCAGGTCCTACAGTGTGATTTTCTCATTTTAAGACTTTTTCAGTGTTTCTCACCATATTCCAAGTACTACTGCGTGATTTTCTCATTTTTCGACTTTTTCAGGGTTTCTCACCATATTCCAGGCTACTGCATGATTTTCTCATGTTTTCGACTTATTCAGAGTTTCTCACCATATTCCAGGTCCTACTGTGTGATTTTCTCATTTTAATACTTTTTTACCATATTCCAGGTACTACAGTGTGATTTTCTCATTTTTTTACTTTTTCAGGATTTCTCATCACATTCCAAGTCCTAGAGTGTGATTTTTGCTTTTTTCGAATTTTTCAGGGTTTCTCAACAGATTCCAGGTCCTACAGTTTGTTATTCTCACTTTTCGTCTTTTTCAGGGTTTCTCACTAGCTTCCAAGTCCTACTGCCTGATTTTCTCATTTTCCGACTTCTTTCAGGGTTTCTCACCATATTCTGGGTCCTACTGCATGAATTTCTCATGTTTTGACTTTTTCAGGGTTTCTCACCATATTCCAAGTCCTAGAGTGTGATATTCTCATTTTTTGACTTTTTCACTGTTTCTCACCATATTCCAGGTCCTACAGTGCGATTTTCTCTTTTTTTAAAATTTTCGGGGTTTCTTACTTATTCCAGGTTCTACATTGTCATTTTCTCATTTTTTGAATATTTCAGGTTTTCTCAACATATTCCAGGTCCTACACTGTCATTTTCTAATTTGCGACTTTTTCAGAGTTTCTCACCATATTCCATGTACTACAGTGTGATTTTTCTCATTTTTTGACTTTTTCTGGGTTTCTCACCATATTCCAAGTCCTACAGGGTGATTTTCTCATTTTTTGACTTTTTCAGAGTTTCTCACCATATTCGAAGTCCTACAGTGTGATTTTCTCATTTTTGGACTTTTTCAGGTTTTCTCATCATATTCCAAGTCCTAGAGTGTGATTTTCTCCTTTTTGAATTTTTCATGTTTTCTCACCATATTCCAGGTCCTACAGTGTGATTTTTCTCTTTTTTTGACTTTTCAGGGTTTCTCACCATATTCCAGCTCCTACAGTGTGATTTTCTCATTTTTAGATTTTTTCAGGTTTTCTCATCATATTCCAAGTCCTACAGTGTGATTTTCTCATTTTTTGACTTTTTCAGAATTTCTCACCCTATTGCAGGTCCTACAGTATGATTTTCTCATTTGTCGACTTTTTCAGGTTTTCTCACCATATTGCAGGTACTACAAGTTTGATTTTCTTATTTTTCCACTGTTTCAGGGTTTCTCACCATATTCCAAGTCCTACTGTGTGATTTTCTCATTTTTAGACTTTTTCAGTGTTTTCTCACAATATTCCAGGTACTACAGTGTGATTTTCTCATTTTTTGACTTTTTCAGGTTTTCTCATCATATTCCAAATCCTACAGTGTGATTTTCTCTTTTTCCGACTTTTAAAGGGTTTCTTACCATATTCCATGTCCTACTCTGTAATTTTCTCATTTTTCGACTTTTTCAGGGTTTCTCACCATATTGGAGGTCCTACTTGTGTGATTTTCTTATTCTTCGACTTTTTCAGTTTTTCTCACCACATTCCAACTCCTACAGTATATTTTTCTCATTTTTGACTTTTTCATGGTTTCTAATCATATTCCAAATCCTACAGTGTGATTTTTTCATTTTTCGACTTTTTCAGGGTTTCTCACCATATTGCAGGTACTTCAAGTTTGATTTTCTTATATTTCGACTGTTTCACGGTTTCTCACCATATTTAGGTCCTACTGTGTGATTTTCTCATTTTTTGAATTTTTCAGTGTTTCTCACCATATTCCAGGTCCTACAGTGTGGTTTTCTCATTTTTCGACATTTTCAGGGTTTCTCACCATATTGGAGGTCCTACAATTGTGATATTCTAATTTTTTAACCTTTTCAGGGTTTCTCTCCATATTCCAGCTCCTACAGTGTATTTTTCTCATTTTTTTACTTTTTCACGGTTTCTCATCATATTCGAAGTCCTACAGTGTGATTTTCTCATTTTTCGACTTTTTTAGGGTTCCTCACCATATTTCAGGTACTACAAGTTTTATCTTATTTTTAGACTTTTTCAGTGTTTCTCACCATATTCCAGGTACTACAGTGTGATTTTCTCATTTTTTGACTTTTTCAGGGTTTCTCATCGTATTCCAAGTCCTAGAGTGTGATTTTCGCATTTTTCGAATTTTTCAGGGATTCTCAGCATATTCCAGTTCCTACAATTTGATTTTCTAATTTTTTGACTTTTTCAGGGTTTCTCATCATATTTCAGGTACTACAAGTTTTATCTTATTTTTAGACTTTTTCAGTGTTTCTCACCATATTCTAGGTACTACAGTGTGATTTTCTCATTTTTCGACTTTTTCAGGGTTTCTCACCATATTCCAAGTCCTACAGTGTGATTTTCTCATTTTTAGACTTTTTCTGGGTTTCTCATCATATTCCAAGTCCTAGAGTGTGATATTCTCATTTTTCGACTTTTTCAGTGTTTCTCACCATATTGCATGTACTACAAGTTTTATTTTCTTATTTTTGAACTGTTTCAGGGTTTCTCACCATATTCCAGGTCCTACTGTGTGATTTTCTCATTTTAATACTTTTTTAGTGTTTCTCACCATATACCAGGTACTACAGTTTGATTTTCTAATTTTTCGACTTTTTCAGGGTTTCTCACCATATCCCAAGTCCTACAGTGTGATTTTCTCATTTTAAGACTTTTTCAGGGTCTCTCACCATATTGCAAGTCCTACAAGTGTGTATTTCTTTTTTTTTTTTTTTTTGACTTTTTCATGACTTCTCACCATATTTCAGCTCCTACAGTGTCATTTTCTCATTTTTCGACATTTTCAGGGTTTCTTACCATATTCCAGGTCCTACAGTGTGATTTTCTCATTTTAAGACTTTTTCTGTGTTTCTCATCATATTCTGGGTCCTAGTGCATGATTTTCTCATTTTTCGACTTTTTGAGGGTTTCTCACCATATTCCAAGTCCTACAGTGTGATTTTCTCATTTTTTGAATTTTTCAGGGTTTCTCATCATATTCCAAATCCTAGAGTGTGATATTCTCATTTTTCGACTCTTTCAGTGTTTGTCACCATATTGCATGTACTACAAGTTTGATTTTCTTATATTTCGACTGTTTCAGGGTTTCTCACCACATTCCAGGTCCTACTGGGTGATTTTCTCATTTTAATACTTTTTTAGTGTTTCTCACCATATTCCAGGTACTACAGTGTGATTTTTTCATTTTTTGACTTTTTCACGGTTTCTCATCATATTCCAAGTCCTAGAGTGTGATTTTTGCCTTTTTCGTATTTTTCAGGGTTTCTCAACATATTCCAGGTCCTACAGTTTGATTTTCTCATTTTTCGACTTTTTCAGGGTTTCTCACCAGCTTCCAGGTCCTACTGCGTGATTTTCTCATTTTTCGACTTTTTTCAGGATTTCTCACCATATTCTGGGTCCTACTACATGATTTTCTCATTTTTCAATGTTTCAGGGTTTCTCACCATATTCCAGTCCTAGAGTGTTATTTTCTCATTTTTTAACTTTTTCAGGGTTGCTTACGGTATTCCAGGTTCTACATTGTCATTTTCTCATTTTTCGAATATTTCAGGTTTTCTCAACATATTCCAGGCCCTACACTGTCATTTTATAATTTGCGACTTTTTCAGAGTTTCTACCCATATTCCATGTACTACAGTGTGATTTTTCTCATTTTTTGACCTTTTCAGGGTTTCTCACCATATTCCAGGTCCTAAGGTGTGATTTTCTCATTTTAAGACTTTTTCAGTATTTTTCACCATATTCCAAGTACTACAGTGTGATTTTCTATTTTAAGACTTTTTCAGTGTTTCTCACCAAATCCCAGGTCCTACTGCGTGATTTTCTCATTTTTCGACTTTTTCAGGGTTTCTCACCATATTCCAAGTCCTACAGTGTGATTTTCTCATTTTTCGACTTTTTCAGGGTTTATCACCATATTCCAGATCCTACAGATTGATTTTCTCATTTTTCGACTTTTTCAGGGTTTCTCACCAGCTTCCAGGTCCTACTGCGTGATTTTCTTATTTTTTGACTTTTTTTTCAGGGTTTCTCTCCATATTCTGGGTCCTACTGCATGATTTTCTCATTTTTCGACATTTTCAGGGTTTCTCACCATATTCCAAGTCCTAGAGTGTGATATTCTCATTTAAGACTTTTTCAGTGTTTCTCACCATATTCCAGGTACTCCTGCATGCTTTTCTCATTTTTCGACTTTTTCAGGGTTTCTCACCATATTCCAAATCCTACAGTTTGATTTTTCATTTTTTGACTTTTTCAGGGTTACTCATCTTATTCCAAGCCACACCCATCTTTAAATTTTTAGAAGAAAATGTGAGGCTGTGTTTATATACATCATATGCAGATCGTAAGAGGGATTTAGATTCTACAGAATCTGACACCCTCTTCTGGAGTGTCTAAAGATAGCTACAGTGTACTTATATCTAATAAATAAATAAATAAATAAATAAATAAATAAATAAATAAATATATATATAAATAAACCTTTTTTTAAAAAGGTTAAGAAAGAAAGAAAGACCAGGCAGGCCTGCCATCCTTATCTCTGTCTGTCTGTCTGTCTGATACCCTGGAACTGGAGAAGGGCCACCATATAGTTGCTGGTAGTTGATCCCAGATTCTCTAGAAGAGGAGACAATGCTGTTAATTGTTTTGTTATGTTTTTCACTGTTTTTTTTTATTACATATTTTCCTCAATTACATTTCCAATGCTATCCCAAAAGTCCCCCATACCTCCCCCCACTTCCCTACCCTCCCATTCTTCTCAGTGGCCCCACACATCTTTAAATTTTTAGAAGTATACGTGAGTCTGTGTTTATGTACATAATATGCAGGCCAAAAGAGGGATTTAGATTCTCCAGAATCTGACACCGTCTTCTGGAGTGTCTGAAGACAGCTACAGTGTACTTATATCTAATAAATACATAAATAAATAAATAAGCAAACATTTTTTCAAAAGGATAAGAAAGAAAGAAAGACCAGGCAAGCCTGCCATCCTTATCTCTGTCTGTCTGTCTGACAGTCTGTCTGATCCCCTGGAACTGGAGGTGGGCCACTATATAGTTGCTGATAGTTGATACCAGGTTCTCTGGAAGTGGAGACAGTGATGGTAATTGTTGAGCCCTTTCAGTGGTCCCACCAATCTTTAAATTTTTAGAAGTATATGTGAGGCTGTGTTTATGTACATCATATGCAGACCATAAGAGGGATTTAGATTCTCCAGAATCTGAAACCCTCTTCTGGAGTGTCTGAAGGCAGCTACAGTGTACTTATATCTAATAAATACATAAATAAATAAATAAATAAATAAATAAATAAATAAATAAATAAATAAATAAACATTTTTTTAAAGGATAAGAAATAAAGAAAGACCAGGCAGGCCTGGCATCCTTATCTCTGTCTGTCTGTCTGTCTGTCTTTCTGATCCACTGGAACTGGAGATGGGCCACAATATAGTTGCTGGTAGTTGATCCCAGGTTCTCTGGAAGAGGAGACAATGCTGTTAATGGTTGAGCCCTTTCAGTGGCCCCACACATCTTTAAATTTTTGGAAGTAAATGTGAGTCTGTGTTTATGTACATCATATGCACACCATAAGTGGGATTTAGATTATCCAGAATCTGACACCCTCTCCTGGAGTGTCTGAAGACCGCTAAAGTGTACTTATATTTAATAAATACATAAATAAATAAATAAACATTTTTAAAAAGGATGAGAAAGAAAAAAACCCAGGCAGGCCTGCCACCCTTGTCTGTCTGTCTGTCTGTCTTTCTGTCTGATACCTTAGAACTGGAGATGAGCCACCATATAGTTGCTGGTAGTTGATCCCAGGTTGTCTGGAAGAGGAGATAATGCTGTTAATTGTTGAGCCCTTTCAGTGACCCCATACATCTTTAAATTTTTGAAGTATATGTGAGGCTGTGTTTATGTACATCATATACAGACCATAAGAGGGATTTAGATTCTCCAGAATCTGACACCATCTTCTGGAGTGTCTGAAGACAGACACAGTGTACTTATATCTAATAAATAAATAAATAAATAAATAAATAATAAATAAATAAATAAATAAATATATATATAAACATTTTTTAAAAAGGGTAAGAAAGAAAGAAAGACCAGGGAGGCCTGCCTTCCTTATCTCTGTCTCTCTGTCTGTCTGTCTGTCTATCTGTCTGATACCCTGGAACTGGAGATGGGCCACCATATAGGTGCTGGAAGTTGAACCCAGGTTCTCTGGAAGAGGAGACAATGCCGTTAATTGTTGAGCCCTTTCAGTGGCTCCACCCATCTGTAAATTTTTAGAAGTATATGTGAGGCTGTGTTTATGTACATCATATGCAGACCATAAGAGGGATTTAGATTCTCCAGAATCTGACACCCTCTTCTGGAGTGTCTGAAGATAGCTACAGTGTACTTATATCTAATAAATACATAAATAAGTAAATAAACATTTCTTTAAAAGGATAAGAAAGAAAGACCAGGCAGGCCTGCCATCGTAATCTCTATATGTCTGTCTGTCTGTCTCTCTGTCTGATCCTCTGGAACTGGAGATGGGCCACCATATAGTTGCTGGTAGTTGATCCCAGGTTCTCTGGAAGAGGAGACAATGCTGTTAATGGTTGAGCCCATACAGTGGCCCCACACATCTTTAATTTTTGGAAGTAAATGTGAGTCTGTGTTTATGTACATCATATTCAGACCATAAGAGGGATTTAGATTCTCCAGAATCTGACACCTTCTTCCTGATGTCTGAAGACAGCTACAGTGTACTTATATCTAATAAATACATAAATAAATAAATAAACATTTCTTAAAAAGGATAAGAAAGAAAGAAAGACCAAGCAGGCCTGCCATCCTTATCTCTATCTGTCTGTATGTCTGTCTCTCTGTCTGATCCCCTGGAACTGGAGATGGGCCACCATATAGTTGCTGGTAGTTGATCTCAGGTTCTCTGGAAGTGGAGACAATGCTGTTAATTTTTGAGCCGTTCAGTGGCAACACCCATCTTTAATTTTTAGAAGTAAATGTGAGGCTGTGTTTATGTACATCATATGCAGACAATAAGAGGGATTTAGATTCTCCAGAATCTGACACTCTCTTCTGGAGTGTCTGAAGACAGCTACAGTGTACTTATATCTAATAAATACATAAATAAATAAATAAATAAGCATTATTAAAAAGGATAAGAAAAATAGAAAGACCAGGAAGGCCTGCCATCCTTATCTCTGTCTGTCTGTCTGTCTGTCTGATACCCTGGAACTGGAGTGGGCCACCATATAGTTGCTGGTAGTTGATCCCAGATTCTCTGCAAGAGGAGACAAGGCTGTAAATTTTTGAGCCCTTTCAGTGGCACCACCCATTTTAATTTTTAGAAGTATTTGTGAGGCTGTGTTTATGTACATCATATGCAGACCATAAGAGGGATTTACATTCTCCAGAATCTGATCCCTCTTCTGGAGTGTCTGAAGACAGCTACAGTGTACTTATATCTAATAAATACATAAATAAATAAATAAACATATTTTATAAAGGATAAGAAAGAAAGAAAAACCAGGCAGGCCTACCGTCCTTGTCTGTTTGTCTGTCTGTCTGTCTGATCCCCTGAAACTGGAGATGGGCCACCATATTTTTGCTGGTACTTGATCCCAGGTTCTCTGGAAGAGGAGACAATGCTGTTAATTGTTGAGCCCTTACAGTGGCCCCACCCATCTTTAAATTTTTAGAAGTATATGTGAGGCTGTGTTTATGTACATCATATGCAGACCATAAGAGGGATTTAGATTCTCCAGAATCTGACACACTCTTCTGGAGTGTCTGAAGACAGCTACAATGTACTTATATCTAATAAATACATAAATAAAGAAATAAACATGTTTTAAAAAGGATAAGTAAGAAAGAAAGACCAGGCAGGCCTGCCATCCTTATCTCTGTCTGTCTGTCTGTCTGTCTGTCTGTCTGTCTGTCTGATCCCCGGGAACTGGAGATGGGCTACCTTATAGTTGCTGGTAGTTGATCCCAGGTTCTCTGGAAGAGGAGACAATGCTGTTAATTGTTGAGCCCTTTCAGTGGCCCCACCCATCTTTAAATTTTTAGAAGTATATGTGAGGCTGTGTTTTTGTACATCATATGCAGACCATAAGAGGGATTTAGATTCTCCAGAATCTGACACACTCTTCTGGAGTGTCTGAAGACAGCTACAGTGTACTTATATCTAATAAATACATAAATAAATAAATAAATAAATAAATAAATAAACATTTTTTAAAAGGGATAAAGAAGAAAGAAAAACCAGGCAGGCCTTCCATCCTTGTCTGCCTTTCTCTCTGTCTGTCTGTCTTGCCTAGCCCCTTGCGTAGCCTAGCCTAGCCCCTTGCCTTGCCTAGCCTAGCCCAGCCCTGCCTTGCCTAGCCCTGCCTATCCCTGTCTTTAACCAGGCTGGCCTCGAACTCAGAAACTGACTGCTTCTGCCTCCAGAGTGCTCTCATTAAGAGCTCAAGCCACCACTGACTGTTGGGTTTTCTAAGTCTTACATAGGTATGGTCTGTTTCTCAGCTGTGAAACCCTAATTAACACATGTAGTCTGTCCTAGGTCAGCCATAGCTACAGACTGAGGCCTTTTCTAAAACAAAACAAATGAAAACAAAAAATAGAAATAATAAAATAAATAAATTAAGCAACCACATGATAACTTTTCTTTCTTTCAATGATACTCAGAGCTTGAAGCAGTTCACCCATGAGACCTCAGCTCCGGACATTGAGGCTGTTTCCCTAACAAGTATTATGGCTGAACCTGAGGGGTTCTACTGCTGATTTGTGTCCCCCTCTTTAAAAAAATAGTTGTTTTCAAAGGCTGCAGGTTCTTAGCCCTGTTCCTTGTTACAGTTGAGTCACAGCCCTGAAAGTTCAGTGGTAGTTAAAGGCACTGAGAAGGGCTTCCTCTAGACATCAAAGACCAAGTCTTTGTTATTAAAAAGTTAATCTGGATTGCCCCACCCCCTGGCATCCTTAGAATTCCTAGAAAGGAAGGCAGGGACCTGGGCAGAAGGGTGCAAGTCTACTGCTGTTTGTAAGTGGTAACAGAAAGCTTTCTCTTTTTGGTACCCTACCCCAAGTTACACTGTCACTTCTTTTTCCTAGTTTTATTTTTGTCGGTTTGTATTCTCAACATAGACCCTTTTCCTTCCTAACCTTGGCTGTCCTGAACCTTACTGTCCTTGAACTCAGTGATTTGCCTGTCTTGCTGGGATGAAACTGTGAGCTACCATCCAGAAGGAAGCACCCTGCTGAGGTTAGATTGGGGTCTCTTCCATTTTCCTCTATGAACATGCATATGGCAGGCCTGTTCTTTCTTTTTTACTTTTCTTTTTCTTTTTAAAGATTTATTTATTTATTATATTTAAGTATGCTGTAGCTATCTTCAGACAGTCCAGAAGAGGGTGTCAGATTCTGAAGAATCTAAATCATTCTTATTGTCTGCATATGATGTATATAAACACAGCCTCACATATACTCAAAAAAAAAAAGAAAGAAAGATGTGGCTACAGAGAGGGCTCAACAATTAAGAGCATTGTCTCCTCTTCCAGAGAACCTGGGCTCAATTACCAGTATTATATATGGTGGCCCATCTCCAGTTCCAGGGGATCTAATACTCTGTTCTGGAGTCTGTGGGCACAGCATACACATGCAAAACATTCTTACACAATCATTGAGAGAGGAGAGAGAGGGGTTGAGAGAGAGGGGAGGTAATCATACCTCCTGACGAGTTTGAAGACCTAAGCTTCATCACTCACACAAATAAATAAATGCAAAATATTTTTAAAAAATAAACTCTGCCATTGCCCTTTAAAAATTCCTAGAAAACAAGTTTTATAAGCAACAGTTATATTTACTATATCTAAAGTACAGTCATGAGCATATTCTCTAAATAGAAAGAGGCCTGTTAGTCTTAGAAATGGAAAAGACAAATCAAGGAAGGTTTGCAATTACATAATGAGGCAGCTCAGCCCAGCTCTTAGGTTGGAAATAAGACTGGAGAATAGGATACACCTGAAGAGAGCCAGCCATTGCTTTTTGTTTTGGAGGCTGAAAGGATAAACCTGAAGACAGCCAATGCTGTGTGATGGTGATCTGGTATTTTTTTTTTAATATTTAAAAACTTTAACACTTTTTATAAAACCTTTTTATAAAGGTTTTATAAAACCTTCTGGAGTGTCTGAAGACAGCTACAGTGTACTTATATCTAATAAATACATAAATAAATAAATTAATAAATAAATAAACATTTTTTAAAAAGGATAAGAAAGAAAGAAAAATCAGGCAGGCCTGCCATCCTTATCTCTGTCTGTCTGTCTGTCTGTCTGTCTGATCCTCTGGAACTGGATATGGGCCACCATATATTTGCTGGTAGTTTTTCCCAGGTTCTCTGGAAGAGGAGACAATGCTGTGAATTGTTGAGCCCTTTCAGTGGCCCCAACCATCTTTAAATTTTTAGAGGTAAATGTGAGGCTGTATTTATGTATATCATATGCAGACCATAAGAGTGATTTAAATTCTCCAGTATCTGACATCCTCTTCTGGAGTGTCTGAAGACAGTTACAGTGTACTTATATCTAATAAATACATAAATAAAAAATAAATAAATAAATAAACATTTTTTAAACAGGATAAGTAAGAAAGAAAGACCAGGCAGGCCTGCCATCCTTATCTCTGTCTGTCTGTCTGTCTGTCTGATCCCCTGGAACTGCAGATGGGCCACCATATAGTTGCTGGTAGTTGATCTTAGGTTCTCTGGAAGAGGAGACAACGCTGTTAATTGTTGAGCCCATTCAGTGGCCCCACCCATCTTTAAATTTTTAGAAGTATACTTGAGTCTGTGTTTATGTACATCATATGCAGACCATAAGAGGTATTTAGATTCTCCAGAATCTGACACCATCTTCTGGAGTGTCTGAAGACAGCTACAGTGTACTTATATCTAATAAATAAATAAATAAATAAATAAATAAATTAATTAATTAATAAGTAAACATTTTTTCAAATGGATAAGAAAGAAAGAAAGACCAGGCAGGCCTGCCATCCTCATCTCTGTCTGTCTGTCTGTCTCTCTATATGATCCTTTGGAACTGAAGATAGGCCACCATATAGTTGCTGGTAGTTGATTCCAGGTTCTCTGGAAGAAGAGACAATGCTGTTAATTGTTGAGCCCTTTCAGTGGCCCCACCCATCTTTAAATTTTTAGAAGTATATCTGAGGCTGTGTTTATGTACATCATATGCAGACCATAAGATGGTTTTTGATTCTTCAGAATCTGACACCCTCTTCTGGAGTGTCTGTAGATAGCTACAGTGTACTTATATATAATAAATACATAAATAAATAAACATTTTTTAAAAAGGACAAGAAAGAAAGAAAGACCAGGCAGTCCTGCCATCCTTATCTCTGTCTGTCTGTCTGTCTGTCTGACAGCCTGTCTGATCCCCTGGAACTGCAGATGGGCCACCATATAGTTGCTGGTAGTTGATCCCAGGTTCTCTGGAAGTGGAGACAGTGATGGTAATTGTTGAGCCCTTTCAGTGGTCCCACCCATCTTTAAATTTTTAGAAGTATATGTGAGGCTGTGTTTATGTACATCATATGCAGACCTTAAGAGGGATTTAGATTCTCCAGAATCTGACACCCTCTTCTGGAGTGTCTGAAGACGGCTACAGTGTACTTATATCTAATAAATACAAAAATAAATAAATAAATAAATAAATAAACATTTTTTATAAAGGATAAGAAATAAAGAAAGACCAGGCAGGCCTGCCATCCTTATCTCTGTCTGTCTGTCTGTCTGTCTTTCTGATCCACTGTAACTGGAGATGGGGCACCATATAGTTGCTGGTAGTTGATCCCAGGTTCTCTGGAAGATGAGACAATGCTGTTAATTGTTGAGCCCTCTCAGTGGCCCCACACATCTTTAAATTTTTAGAAGTATACGTGAGTCTGTGTTTATGTACATCATATGCAGGCCATAAGAGGGATTTAGATTCTCCAGAATCTGACACCCTCTTCTGGAGTGTTTGAAGACAGCTACAGTTTACTTATATCTAATAAATACATAAATAAATAAATAAGTAAACATTTTTTCAAAAGGATAAGAAAGAAAGAAAGACCAGGAAGGGCTGACATCCTTATCTCTGTCTGTCTGTCTGTCTGTCTGTCTGTCTGATCCCCTGGAACTGGAGATGGGCCACCATATAGTTTCTGGTAGTTGAACCGAGGTTCTCTGGAAGAGGAGACAATGCTGTTCATTGTTGAGCCCTTTCAATGGCCCCATCCATCTTTAAATATTTAGAACTGTATGTTAGGCTGTGTTTATGTACATCATATGCAGACCATAAGAGGGATTTAGATTCTACAGAACCTGACACCCTCTTCTGGAGTGTCTAAGACAGCTACAGTGTACTTATATCTAATAAATACATAAATAAATAAATAAATAAATAAATAAATAAATAAATAAATACATAAGTAAATAAATAAATAAATAAACATTTTTTAAACAGGATAAGAAAGAAAGTAAGACCAGGCAGTCCTGCCATCCTTATCTCTGTCTGTCTGTCTGTCTGTCTGACAGCCTGTCTGATCCCCTGGAACTGGAGGTAGGCCAATATATAGTTGCTGATAGTTGATCCAAGGTTCTCTGGAAGTGGAGACAGTGATGGTAATTGTTGAGCCCTTTCATTGGTCCCACTCATCTATAAATTTTTAGAAGTATATGTGAGGCTGTGTTTATGTACATAATATGCAGGCCATAAGAGGGATTTAGAATCTCCAGAATCTGACACCCTCTTCTGGACTGTCTGAAGACAGCTACAGTGTACTTATATGTAATAAATACATGAATAAATAATTAAATAAACATTTTTTAAAAAGGATAAGAAAGAAAGAAAGAAAGAAAGACCAGGCAGGCCTGCCATCCTTATCTCTGTCTGTCTGTCTGTCTGTCTGTCTGATCCCTGGGAACTGGAGATGGGCCACCATATATTTGCTGGTAGTTGAGCCGAGGTTCTCTGGAAGAGGAGACAATGCTGTTCATTGTTGAGCCCTTTCAATGGCCCCACCCATCTTTAAATGTTTAGAACTGTATGTGAGGCTGTGTTTATGTTCATCATATGCAGACCATAAGAGGGATTTAGATTCTCCAGAACCTGACACCCTCTTCTGGAGTGTCTAAAGACAGCTACAGTGTACTTATATCTAATAGATACATAAATAAATAAAAAATAAACATTTTTTAAAAAGGATAAGCAAGAAAGAAAGATCAGGCAGGCCTGCCATCCATATCTCTGTCTGTGTGTCTGTCTGTCTGTCTGTCTGATACCTGGGAACTGGAAATGAGCCACCATATAGTTGCTGGTAGTTGATCCCAGGTTCTCTGGAAGAGGAGATAATGCTGTTAATTGTTGAGCCCTTTCAGTCGCCCCACCCTTCATTAAATTTTTTGAAGTATATCTGAGGCTGTGTTTATGTTCATCATATGCAGACCAGAAGATGGTTTTAGATTTTTCAGAATCTGACACCGTCTACTGGAGTGTCTGAAGACAGCTACAGTGTACTTATATCTAATAAATACATAAATAAATAAATTAATAAATAAATAATCATTTTTATAAAGGATAAGAAAGAAAGAAAAATCAGGCAGGCCTGCCATCCTTATCTCTGTCTGTCTGTCTGTCTGTCTGAACCTCTGGAACTGGATATGGGCCACCATATATTTGCTGTTAGTTTTTCCCAGGTTCTCTGGAAGAGGAGACAATGCTGTTCATTGTTGAGCCCTTTCAATTGCCCCACCCATCTTTAAATGTTTAGAACTGTATGTGAGGCTGTGTTTATGTACATCATATGCAGACCATAAGAGGGATTTAGATTCTCCAGAAACTGACACCCTCTTCTGGAGTGTCTAAGAGAGCTACAGTGTACTTATATCTAATAAATAAATAAATAAATAAATAAATAAATAAATAAATAAATAAACATTTTTTAAAAAGGATAAGAAAGAAAGAAAGACCAGGCAGGCCTGCCATCCATATCTCTGTCTGTGTGTCTGTCTGTCTGTCTGTCTGATCCCTGAGAACTAGAAATGAGCCACCATATAGTTGATGGTAGTTGATCCCAGGTTCTCTGGAAGAGGAGATAATGCTGATAATTGTTGAGCCCTTTCAGTGGCCACACCCTTCATTAAATTTTTTAAAGTATATCTGAGGCTGTGTTTATGTACATCATATGCAGACCAGAAGATGGTTTTAGATTTTTCAGAATCTGTCACCGTCTACTGGAGTGTCTGAAGACAGCTACAGTGTACTTATATCTAATAAATACATAAATAAATAAATTAATAAATAAATAAACATTGTTTATAAAGGATAAGAAAGAAAGAAAAATCAGGCAGGCCTGCCATCCGTATCTCTGTCTGTCTGTCTGTCTGTCTGAACCTTTGGTACTGGATATGGGCCACCATATAGTTGCTGGTAGTTGATCCCAGATTCTCTGGAAGAGGAGACAATGATGTTAATTGTTAAGCCCTTTCAGTGGTCCCACCCATCTTTAAATTTTTAGAATTATACGTGAGGCTGTGTTTATGTACATCATATGCAGACCATAAGAGGGATTTAGATTCTCCAGAATCTGACACACTCTTCTGGAGTGTCTGAACAGCTACAGTGTACTTATATCTAATAAATACATAAATACATAAAAAAATAAATAAATAAACATTTTTTAAACAGGATAAGTAAGAAAGAAAGACCTGGCAGGCCTGCCATCCTTATCTCTGTCTGTCTGTCTGTCTGTCTGATCCCCTGGAACTGCAGATGGGCCACCATATAGTTGCTGGTAGTTGATCCCAGGTTCTCTGGAAGTGGAGACAGTGATGGTAATTGTTGAGCCCTTTCAGTGGTCCCACCTTTCTTTAAATTTTTAGAAGTATATGTGAGGCTGTGTTTATGTACATCATATGCAGACCATAAGAGGGATTTAGATTCTCTAGAATCTGACACCCTCTTCTGGAGTGTCTGAAGACGGCTACAGTGTACTTATATCTAATAAATACATAAATAAATAAATAAATAAATAAATAAATAAATAAATATATAAATAAATAAATAAACATTTTTTATAAAGGATAAGAAATAAAGAAAGACCAGGCAGGCCTGCCATCCTTATCTCTGTCTGTCTGTCTCTCTGTCTTTCTGATCCACTGGAACTGGAGATGAGCCACCATATAGTTGCTGGTAGTTGATCCCAGGTTCTCTGGAAGATGAGACAATGCTGTTAATTGTTGAGCCCTCTCAGTGGCCCCACACATCTTTAAATTTTTAGAAGTATACATGAGTCTGTGTTTATGTACATCATATGCAGGCCATAAGAGGGATTTAGATTCTCCAGAATCTGACACCCTCTTCTGGAGTGTCTGAAGACAGCTACAGTTTACTTATATCTAATAAATACATAAATAAATAAATAAGTAAACATTTTTTCAAAAGGATAAGAAAGAAAGAAAGACCAGGCAGTCCTGCCATCCTTATCTCTGTCTGTCTGACTGTCTGTCTGTCTGATCCCCTGGAACTGGAGATGGGCCACCATATAGTTGCTGGTAGTTGAGCCGAGGTTCTCTGGAAGAGGAGACAATGCTGTTCATTGTTGAGCCCTTTCAATGGCCCCACCCATTTTTAAATATTTAGAACTGTATGTTAGGCTGTGTTTATGTACATCATATGCAGACCATAAGAGGGATTTAGATTCTACAGAACCAGACACCCACTTCTGGAGTGTCTAAGACAGCTACAGTGTACTTATATCTAATAAATACATGAATAAATAAATAAATAAACATTTTTTAAAAAGTATAAGAAAGAAAGAAAGACCAGGCAGGCCTGCCATCGATATCTCTGTCTGTGTGTCTGTCTGTCTGTCTGATCCCTGGGAACTGGAGATGAGCCACCATATAGTTGCTGGTAGTTGATCCCAGGTTCTCTGGAAGAGGAGATATTGCTGTTAATTTTTGAGCCCTTTCAGTGGCCCCATCCTTCATTAAATTTTTTGAAGTATATCTGAGGCTGTGTTTATGTACATCATATGCAGACCAGAAGATGGTTTTAGATTTTTCAGAATCTGAAACCGTCTACTGGAGTGTCTGAAGACAGCTACAGTGTACTTATATCTAATAAATACATAAATAAATAAATTAATAAATAAATAAACATTTTTTATAAAGGATAAGAAAGAAAGAAAAATCAGGCAGGCCTGCCATCCTTATCTCTGTCTGTCTGTCTGTCTGTCTGATCCCCTGGAACTGTAGATGGGCCACCATAAAGTTGCTGGTAGTTGATCCCAGGTTCTCTGGAAGAGGAGATAATGCTGTTAATTGTTGAGCCCTTTCAGTGGCCCCACCCTTCATTAAATTTTAGAAGTATATGTGAGGCTGTGTTCATGTACATCATATGCAGACCATTAGAGGGATATAGATTCTCCAGAATCTGACACCCTCTTCTGGAGAGTCTGAAGACAGCTACAGTGTACTTATATCTGATAAATAAATAAATAAATAAATAAACAAATAAACAAATAAATGAACATTTTTTAAAAGGATAAGAAAGAAAGAAAAATCAGGCAGGCTTGCCATCCTTATCTCTGTCTGTCTCTCTGTCTGTCTTATCCCCTGGAACTTGAGATGGGCCACCATATAGTTGCTGGTAGTTGATCCCAAGTTCTCTGGAAGAAGAGACAATGCTGTTAATTGTTGAGCCCTTTCAGTGGGCCCACCCATCTTTAAATATTTAGAAGTATATGTGAGGCTGTGTTTATGTACATCATATGAAGACCATAAGAGGGATTTAGATTCTCCAGAAGATGAGACCCTCTTCTAGAGTGTCTGAAGACAGCTACAGTGTACTTATTTCTAATAAATACATAAATAAATAAATAAATAAATAAATAAATAAATAAATAAATAAATAAATAAACATTTTTTTTAAAGTATAAGAAAGAAAGAAAGACCAGGCAGGCCTCCATCCTTATCTCTGTCTCTCTGTCTGTCTGTCTGATACCCTGGAACTGGAGATGGGACACCATATAGTTGCTGGTAGTTTATCCAATGTTCTCTGGAAGAGGAGACAATGCTGTTAATTGTTGAGCCCTCTCAGTGGCCCCACCCATCTTTAAATATTTAGAGGTAAATGTGAGGCTGTATTTATGTACATCATATGCAGACCATAAGAGTGATTTAAATTCTCCAGAATCTGACACCCTCTTCTGGAGTGTCTGAAGACAGCTACAGTGTACTTACATCTAATAAATACATAAATATATAAATAAATAAATAAATAAACATTTTTTAAACAGGATAAGTAAGAAAGAAAGACCAGGCAGGCCTGCCATCCTTATCTCTGTCTGTCTGTCTGTCTGTCTAATCCCTGGAACTGCAGATGGGCCACCATATAGTTGCTGGTAGTTGATCCCAGATTCTCTGGAAGAGGAGACAACGCTGTTAATTGTTGAGCCCATTCTTTGGCCCCACCCATCTTTAAATTTTTAGAAGTATACTTGAGTCTGTGTTTATGTACATCATATGTAGACCATAAGAGGCATTTAGATTCTCCTGAATCTCACACCCTCTTCTGGAGTGTCTGAAGACAGCTACAGTTTACTTATATCTAATAAATACATAAATAAATAAATAAATAAATAAATAAATAAATGAATGAATAAATAAATAAATAAATAAACATTTTTTAAAAAGGATAAGAAAATAAGAAAGACCGGGCAGGCCTGCCACCCTTATCTCTGTCTGTCTGTCTGTCTGTCTGTCTGATACCCTGGAACTGTAGATGGGCCACCATAGTGTTGCTGGTAGTTGATCCTAGGTTCTCTGGAAGAGGATACAATGCTGTTAATTGTTGAGCCCTTTCAGTGGCGCCACCCATCTTTAAATATTTAGAAGTATATGTGAGGCTGTGTTTATGTACATCTTATGCAGACCATAAATGTGATTTAGATTCTCCAGAATCTGACACCCTCTTCTGGAGTGTCTGAAGACAGCTACAGTGTACTTATATCAAATAAATAAATAAATAAATAAATAAATAAATAAATAAACATTTTTTAAACAGGATAATAAATAAAGAGAGACCAGGCAGGCCTGCCATCCTTATCTCTGTCTGTCTTTCTGTCTGTCTACAGTCTGTCTGATCCCCTTAGACTCGAGATGGGCCACCATATAGTTGCTGGTAGTTGATCCCAGGTTCTCTGGAAGAGGAGACAATGCTGTTAATTTTTGAGCCCTTTCAGTGGCCCCACCCATCTTTAAATTTTTAGAAGTATATGTGAGGCTGTGTTCATGTACATCATATGCAGACCATAAGAGGGATATAGATTCTCCAGAATCCGACACCCTCTTCTGGAGAGTCTGAAGACAGCTACAGTGTACTTATATCTGATAAATAAATAAATAAATAAATAAATAAATAAACAAATAAACAAATAAATAAACATTTTTTTAAAAGGATAAGAAAGAAAGAAAAATCAGGCAGGCCTGCCATCCTTATCTCTGTCTGTCTGTCTGTCTGTCTTATCCCCTGGAACTTGAGATGGGCCACCATATAGTTGCTGGTAGTTGATCCCACGTTCTCTGGAAGAAGAGACAATGCTGTTAATTGTTGAGCCCTTTCAGTGGGCCCACCCATCTTTAAATTTTTAGAAGTATATGTGAGGCTGTGTTTATGTACATCATATGAAGACCATAAGAGGGATTTAGATTCTCCAGAAGATGAGACCCTCTTCTAGAGTGTCTGAAGACAGCTACAGTGTACTTATTTCTAATAAATAAATAAATAAATAAATAAATAAATAAATAAATAAACATTTTTTTAAAGTATAAGAAAGAAAGAAAGACCAGGCAGGCCTCCATCCTTATCTCTGTCTCTCTGTCTGTCTGTCTGATACCCTGGAACTGGAGATGGGCCACCATATAGTTGCTGGTAGTTTATCCAATGTTCTCTGGAAGAGGAGACAATGCTGTTAATTGTTGAGCCCTCTCAGTGGCCCCACCCATCTTTAAATTTTTAGAGGTAAATGTGAGGCTGTATTTATGTACATCATATGCAGACCATAAGAGTGATTTAAATTCTCCAGAATCTGACACCCTCTTCTGGAGTGTCTGAAGACAGCTACAGTGTACTTATATCTAATAAATACATAAATAAATAAATAAATAAATAAACATTTTTTAAACAGGATAAGTAAGAAAGAAAGACCAGGCAGGCCTGCCATCCTTATCTCTGTCTGTCTGTCTGTCTGTCTGATCCCTGGAACTGCATATGGGCCACCATATAGTTGCTGGTAGTTGATCCCAGGTTCTCTGCAAGAGGAGACAACACTGTTAATTGTTGAGCCCATTCTTTGGCCCCACCCATCTTTAAATTTTTAGAAGTATACTTGAGTCTGTGTTTATGTACATCATATGCAGACCATAAGAGGTATTTAGATTCTCCAGAATCTCACACCCTTTTCTGGAGTGTCTGAAGACAGCTACAGTGTACTTATATCTAATAAATAAATTAATTAATTAATTAATTAATTAATTAATAAGTAAACATTTTTTCAAATGGATAAGAAAGAAAGAAAGACCAGGCAGGCCTGCCATCCTCATTTCTGTCTGTCTGTCTGTCTGTCTCTCTATATGATCCTTTGGAACTGAAGATAGGTCACCATATAGTTGCTGGTAGTTGATCCCAGGTTCTCTGGAAGAGGAGACAATGCTGTTAATTGTTGAGCCCTTTCAGTGGCCCCACCCATCTTTAAATTTTTAGAAGTATATCTGAGGCTGTGTTTATGTACATCATATGCAGACCATAAGAGGGATTTATATTCTCCAGAATCTGACACCCTCTTCTGGAGTGTCTGTAGATAGCTACAGAGTACTTATATATAATAAATACATAAATAAATAAACATTTTTTAAAAAGGACAAGAAAGAAAGAAAGACCTGGCAGGCCTGCCATCCTTATCTCTGTCTGTCTGCCTGTCTGTCTGTCTGATCCTCTGGTACTGGATATGGGCCACCATATAGTTGCTGGTAGTTTATCCAAGGTTCTCTGGAAGAGGAGACAATGCTGTAAATTATTGAGCCCTTTCAGTGGCCCCACCCTTCATTAAATTTTTATAAGTATATCTGAGGCTGTGTTAATGTACATCATATTCAGACCATAAGAGTGATTTAGATTCTCCAGAAACTGACACCCTCTTCTGGAGTGTCTGAAGACAGCTACAGTGTACGTAAATATAATAAATACATGAATAAATAAATAAATAAACATTTTTTAAAAAGGATAAGAAAGAAAGAAACACCAGGAAGTCCTGCCATCCTTATCTCTGTCTGTCTGTCTGTCTATCTATATGATCCTTTGGAACTGGAGATAGGCCACCATATAGTTGCTGGTAGTTGATCCCAGGTTCTCTGGAAGAGGAGACAATGCTGTTAATTGTTGAGCCCTTTCAGTGGCCCCACCCATCTTTAAATTTTTAGAAGTATATGTGAGGCTGTGTTCATGTACATCATATGCAGACCATAAGAGGGATATAGATTCTCCAGAATCTGACACCCTCTTCTGGAGAGTCTGAATACAGCTACAGTGTACTTATATCTGATAAATAAATAAATAAATAAACAAATAAACAAATAAACAAATAAACAAATAAATAAACATTTTTTTAAAAGGATAAGAAAGAAAGAAAAATCAAGCAGGCCTGCCATCCTTATCTCTGTCTGTCTGTCTGTCTGTCTTATCCCCTGGAACTTGAGATGGGCCACCATATAGTTGCTGGTAGTTGATCCCACGTTCTCTGGAAGAAGAGACAATGCTGTTAATTGTTGAGCCCTTTCAGTGGGCCCACCCATCTTTAAATTTTTAGAAGTATATGTGAGGCTGTGTTTATGTACATCATATGAAGACCATAAGAGGGATTTAGATTCTCCAGAAGATGAGACCCTCTTCTAGAGTGTCTGAAGACAGCTACAGTGTACTTATTTCTAATAAATAAATAAATAAATAAATAAATAAATAAATAAATAAATAAACATTTTTTTAAAGTATAAGAAAGAAAGAAAGACCAGGCAGGCCTCCATCCTTATCTCTGTCTCTCTGTCTGTCTGTCTGATACCCTGGAACTGGAGATGGGCCACCATATAGTTGCTAGTAGTTTATCCAATGTTCTCTGGAAGAGGAGACAATGCTGTTAATTGTTGAGCCCTCTCAGTGGCCCCACCCATCTTTAAATTTTTAGAGGTAAATGTGAGGCTGTATTTATGTACATCATATGCAGACCATAAGAGTGATTTAAATTCTCCAGAATCTGACACCCTCTTCTGGAGTGTCTGAAGACAGCTACAGTGTACTTATATCTAATAAATACATAAATAAATAAATAAATAAATAAATAAATAAATAAATAAATAAACATTTTTTAAACAGGATAAGTAAGAAAGAAAGACCAGGCAGGCCTGCCATCCTTATCTCTGTCTGTCTGTCTGTCTGTCTGATCCCTGGAACTGCATATGGGCCACCATATAGTTGCTGGTAGTTGATCCCAGGTTCTCTGCAAGAGGAGACAACACTGTTAATTGTTGAGCCCATTCTTTGGCCCCACCCATCTTTAAATTTTTAGAAGTATACTTGAGTCTGTGTTTATGTACATCATATGCAGACCATAAGAGGTATTTAGATTCTCCAGAATCTCACACCCTTTTCTGGAGTATCTGAAGACAGCTACAGTGTACTTATATCTAATAAATAAATAAATAAATAAATAAATTAATTAATTAATTAATTAATAAGTAAACATTTTTTCAAATGGATAAGAAAGAAAGAAAGACCAGGCAGGCCTGCCATCCTCTTTTCTGTCTGTCTGTCTGTCTCTCTGTATGATCCTTTGGAACTGAAGATAGGTCACCATATAGTTGCTGGTAGTTGATCCCAGGTTCTCTGGAAGAAGAGACAATGCTGTTAATTGTTGAGCCCTTTCAGTGGCCCCACCCATCTTTAAATTTTTAGAAGTATATCTGAGGCTGTGTTTATGTACATCATATGCAGACCATAAGATGGTTTTAGATTCTTCAGAATCTGACACCCTCTTCTGGAGTGTCTGTAGATAGCTACAGAGTACTTATATATAATAAATACATAAATAAATAAACATTTTTTAAAAAGGACAAGAAAGAAAGAAAGACCTGGCAGGCCTGCCATCCTTATCTCTGTCTGTCTGCCTGTCTGTCTGTCTGATCCTCTGGTACTGGATATGGGCCACCATATAGTTGCTGGTAGTTTATCCAAGGTTCTCTGGAAGAGGAGACAATGCTGTAAATTATTGAGCCCTTTCAGTGGCCCCACCCTTCATTAAATTTTTATAAGTATATCTGAGGCTGTGTTTATGTACATCATATTCAGATCATAAGAGTGATTTAGATTCTCCAGAAACTGACACCCTCTTCTGGAGTGTCTGAAGACAGCTACAGTGTACGTAAATATAATAAATACATGAATAAATAAATAAATAAACATTTTTTAAAAAGGATAAGAAAGAAAGAAACACCAGGAAGTCCTGCCATCCTTATCTCCGTCTGTCTGTCTGTCTATCTATATGATCCTTTGGAACTGGAGATAGGCCACCATATAGTTGCTGGTAGTTGATCCCAGGTTCTCTGGAAGAGGAGACAATGCTGTTAATTGTTGAGCCCTTTCAGTGGCCCCACCCATCTTTAAATTTTTAGAAGTGTATGTGAGGCTGTGTTTATGTACATCATATGCAGACCATAAGAGGGATTTAGATTATCCAGAATCTGACACCCTCTTCTGTATTTTCTGAAGACAGCTACAGTGTACTTATATCTAATAAATAAATAAATAAATAAATAAATAAATAAATAAATAAATAAATAAATAAATAAACATTTTTTAAAAAGGATAAGACAGAAAGAAAGACCAGGCAAGCCTGCCACCCTTATCTCTGTCTGTCTGTCTGTCTGTGTGATACCCTAGAACTGGAGATGGGCCACCATATAGTTGCTGGTAGTTTATCCAAGGTTCTCTGGAAGAGGAGACAATGCTGTTAATTGTTGAGCCCTTTCTGTGGCTCCACCCATCTTTAAAATTTTAGAAGTATATGTGAGGCTGTGTTTATGTACATCATATGCAGACCATAAGAGGGATTTAGATTCTCCAGAATCTGACACCCTCTTCTGGAGTGTCTGAAGACAGCTACAGTTTACTTATATCTAATAAATACATAAATAAATAAATAAATAAATGAATAAATAAATAAATAAATAAATAAACATTTTTTTAAAAGGATAAGAAAGTAAGAAAGACCGGGCAGGCCTGCCACCCTTATCTCTGTCTGTCTGTCTATCCGTCTGTCTGATACCCTGGAACTGTAGATGGGCCACCATAGTCTTGCTGGTAGTTGATCCCAGGTTCTCTGGAAGAGGATACAATGCTGTTAATTGTTGAGCCCTTTCAGTGGCGCCACCCATCTTTAAATATTTAGAAGTATATGTGAGGCTGTGTTTATGTACATCTTATTCAGACCATAAATGTGATTTAGATTCTCCAGAATCTGACACCCTCTTCTGGAGTGTCTGAAGACAGCTACTGTGTACTTATATTAAATAAATAAATAAATAAATAAATAAATAAATAAATAAATAAACATTTTTTAAACAGGATAAGAAAGAAAGAAAGACCAGGCAGGCCTGCCATCCTTATCTCTGTCTTTCTTTCTGTCTGTCTACAGTCTGTCTGATCCCCTTGGAATCGAGATGGGCCACCATATAGTTGCTGGTAGTTGATCCCAGGTTCTCTGGAAGAGGAGACAATGCTGTTAATTTTTGAGCCCTTTCAGTGGCCCCACCCATCTTTAAATTTTTAGAAGTATATGTGAGGCTGTGTTCATGTACATCATATGCAGACCATAAGAGGGATATAGATTCTCCAGAATCTGACATCCTCTTCTGGAGAGTCTGAAGACAGCTACAGTGTACTTATATCTGATAAATAAATAAATAAATAAACAAATAAACAAATAAATAAACAATTTTTATAAGGATAAGAAAGAAAGAAAAATCAGGCAGGCCTGCCATCCTTATCTCTGTCTGTCTGTCTGTCTGTCTTATCCCCTGGAACTTGAGATGGGCCACCATATAGTTGCTGGTAGTTGATCCCACGTTCTCTGGAAGAAGAGACAATGCTGTTAATTGTTGAGCCCTTTCAGTGGGCCCACCCATCTTTAAATTTTTAGAAGTATATGTGAGGCTGTGTTTATGTACATCATATGAAGACCATAAGAGGGATTTAGATTCTCCAGAAGATGAGACCCTCTTCTAGAGTGTCTGAAGACAGCTACAGTGTACTTATATCTAATAAATACATAAATAAAAATAAATAAATAAATAAATAAACATTTTTTCAACAGTATAATAAAGAAAGAAAGACCAGGCACGCCTGCCATCCTTATCTCTGTCTGTCTGTCTCTCTGTCTGATCCCCTGGAACTGGAGATGGGCCACCATATAGTTGCTGGTAGTTCATCCCAGGTTCTCTGGAAGAGGAGACAATGCTGTTAATTGTTGAGCCCTTTCTTTAGTGACCCCACCCATCTTTAAATTTTTAGAAGTATATGTGAGGCTGTGTTTATGTACATCATATGCAGACCATTAGAGGGATTTAGATTCTCCAGAATCTGACACCCTCTTCTGGAGTGTCTGAAGACAGCTACAGTGTACTTATATCTAAAAAATACATAAATAAATAAATAAACATTTTTAAAAAAGGATAAGAAAGAAAGAAAGACCAGGCAGGCCTGCCATCCTTATCTCTGTCTTTCTGTCTGTCTGTTTGTCTGTCTGAACCCCTTGAAACTGGAGATGGGCCAACATATAGTTGCTGGTAGTTGATCCCAGGTTCTCTGGAAGAGGAGACAATGCTGTTAATTGTTGGTTCCTTTCAGTGGCCCCAACCATCTTTAAATTTTTAGAAGAATATGTGAGGCTGTGTTTATGTACATCATATGCAGAACATAAATGGGATTTACGTTCTGCAGAATCAAACACCCTCTTCTGGAGTGTCTGAAGATAGCTATAGTGTACTTATATCTAATAAATACATAAATAAATAAATAAACCTTTTTTAAAATGATAAGAAAGAAAGAAAGACCAGGCAGGCCTGCCATCCTTATCTCTGTCTGTCTGTCTGTGTGTCTGTCTGATCCCCTGGAACTGGAGATGGGCCACCATATAATTACTGGTTATTGATCCCAGGTTCTCTGGAAGAGGAGCCAATGCTGTTAATTGTTGATCCCTTTTAGTGGCCCCACCCATCTTTAAATTTTTAGAAGTATATGTGAGGCTGTGTTTATGTACATCATATGCAGACCATAAGAGGGATTTAGATTTTCCAGAATCTGACAACCTCTTCTGGAGTGTCTGAAGACAAGTATTGTGTACTTATATCTAATAAATACATTAAAAATAAATAAATAAATAAATAAATAAACAAATAAAAATAAATAAATAAACATTTTTTTTAAACGGAGAAGAAAGAAAGAAAGACCATGCAGGCCTGCCATCCTTATCACATTCTGTCTGTCTGTCTGTCTGTGTGATCCCCTGTAACTGGAGATGGGACACCATATAGTTGCTGGTAGTTGATCCCAGGTTCTCTGGAAAAGGAGACAATGCTGTTAATTGTTGAGCCCTTTCAGTGGCCCCACCCATCTTTAAATTTTTAGAAGTATATGTGAGGCTATGTTTATGTACATCAAATGCAGACCATAAGAGGGATTTAGATTCTCCAGCATATGACACCCTCTTCTGGAGTGTCTGAAGACAGCTACAGTGTACTTATGTCTAATAAATACATAAATAAACAAATAAACATTTTTAAATAAGGATAATAAAGAAAGAAAATCCAGGCAGGCCTTCCATCCTTATATCTGTCTGTCTGTCTGTCTGTCTGATTCCCTGGAACTGGAGATGGGCCACCATATAGTTGCTGGTAGTTGATCCAGGTTCTCTGGAAGAGGAGACAATGCTGTTAATTGTTGAGCCCTTTCAGTGGCCCCACACATCTTTAAATATTTAGAAATATATGTGAGGCTGTGTTATGTACATCATATGCAGACCATAAGAGGTATTTAGATTCTCCAGAATCTGATACCCTCTTCTGGAGTGTCTGAAGACAGCTACAGTGTACTTATATCTAATAAATAAATAAATAAATAAATAAATAAATAAATAAATAAATAAATAAATAAACATTTTTTAAAAAGGATAAGAAAAAAAGAAAGACTAGCAGGCCTGCCATCCTTATCTCTGTCTGTCTGTCTGTCTGTCTGTCTGATCCCCTGGAACTGGAGATGGGCCACCACATAGTTGCTGGTAGTTTAATCCCAGGTTCTCTGGAAGAGGAGGCAATGCTGTTAATTGTTGAGCCCTTTCAGTGGCCCCACACATCTTTAAATTTTTAGAAGTATATGTGAGGCTGTGTTTATGTACATTGTATGTAGACCATAAGAGGGATTTATATTCTCCAGAATCTGATACCCTCTTCTGGAGTGTCTTAAGACAGCTACAGTGTACTTATATCTAATAAATACATAAATAAATAAATAAACATGTTTTAAAAAGGATAAGAAAGAAAGAAAAACCAGGCAGGCCTGCCATCCTTGTCTGTCTGTCTGTCTGTCTGTCTCTCTGATCCCCTGGATCTGGAGATGGGCCACCATATAGTTGCTGGTAGTTGATCCCAGGTTCTCTGGAAGAGGAGACAATGCTGTTAATTGTTGAGCCCTCACAGTGGCCCCACCCATCTTTAAATTTTTAGAAGTATATGTGAGGCTGTGTTTATGTACATCATATGCAGACCATAAGAGGGATTTAGATTTTCCAGAATCTGACAACCTCTTCTGGAGTGTCTGAAGACAAGTATTGTGTACTTATATCTAATAAATACATTAAAAATAAATAAATAAATAAATAAACAAATAAAAATAAATAAATAAACATTTTTTTTAAACGGAGAAGAAAGAAAGAAAGACCATGCAGGCCTGCCATCCTTATCACATTCTGTCTGTCTGTCTGTCTGTGTGATCCCCTGTAACTGGAGATGGGACACCATATAGTTGCTGGTAGTTGATCCCAGGTTCTCTGGAAAAGGAGACAATGCTGTTAATTGTTGAGCCCTTTCAGTGGCCCCACCCATCTTTAAATTTTTAGAAGTATAAGTGAGGCTATGTTTATGTACATCAAATGCAGACCATAAGAGGGATTTAGATTCTCCAGCATATGACACCCTCTTCTGGAGTGTCTGAAGACAGCTACAGTGTACTTATGTCTAATAAATACATAAATAAACAAATAAACATTTTTAAATAAGGATAATAAAGAAAGAAAATCCAGGCAGGCCTTCCATCCTTATATCTGTCTGTCTGTCTGTCTGTCTGATTCCCTGGAACTGGAGATGGGCCACCATATAGTTGCTGGTAGTTGATCCAGGTTCTCTGGAAGAGGAGACAATGCTGTTAATTGTTGAGCCCTTTCAGTGGCCCCACACATCTTTAAATATTTAGAAATATATGTGAGGCTGTGTTATGTACATCATATGCAGACCATAAGAGGTATTTAGATTCTCCAGAATCTGATACCCTCTTCTGGAGTGTCTGAAGACAGCTACAGTGTACTTATATCTAATAAATAAATAAATAAATAAATAAATAAATAAATAAATAAACATTTTTTAAAAAGGATAAGAAAAAAAGAAAGACTAGCAGGCCTGCCATCCTTATCTCTGTCTGTCTGTCTGTCTGTCTGTCTGATCCCCTGGAACTGGAGATGGGCCACCACATAGTTGCTGGTAGTTTAATCCCAGGTTCTCTGGAAGAGGAGACAATGCTGTTAATTGTTGAGCCCTTTCAGTGGCCCCACACATCTTTAAATTTTTAGAAGTATATGTGAGGCTGTGTTTATGTACATTGTATGTAGACCATAAGAGGGATTTATATTCTCCAGAATCTGATACCCTCTTCTGGAGTGTCTTAAGACAGCTACAGTGTACTTATATCTAATAAATACATAAATAAATAAATAAACATGTTTTAAAAAGGATAAGAAAGAAAGAAAAACCAGGCAGGCCTGCCATCCTTGTCTGTCTGTCTGTCTGTCTGTCTCTCTGATCCCCTGGATCTGGAGATGGGCCACCATATAGTTGCTGGTAGTTGATCCCAGGTTCTCTGGAAGAGGAGACAATGCTGTTAATTGTTGAGCCCTCACAGTGGCCCCACCCATCTTTAAATTTTTAGAAATAAATGTGAAGCTGTTTTTATGTACATCATATGCATATCATAAGAGGGACTTAGATTCTCCAGAATCTGACACCCTCTTCCTGAGTGTCTGAAGACAGCTACAGTGTACTTATATATAATAAATTCATAAATAAATAAATAAACCTTTTTAAACGGATAAGAAAGAAATAAAAACCAGAAGGCCTGCCATCCTTGTCTCTATGTCTGTCTGTCTGTCTGATCGCCTGGAACTGGAGATGGGCCACCATATAGTTGCTGGTAGTTGATCCCAGGTTCTCTGGAAGAGGAGACAATGCTGTTAATTTTTGAGCCCTTTCAGTGGCCCCACCCATCTTTAAATTTTTATAAGTATATGTGAGGCTGTGTTCATGTACATCATATGCAGACCATAAGAGGGATTTAGATTCTCCAGAATCTGACACCCTCTTCTGGAGTGTCTGAAGACAGCTACAGTGTACTTATATCGAATAAATAAATAAATAAATAAATAAATAAATAAATAAACATTTTTTAAAAGGATAAGAAAGAATGAAAGACCAGGTAGGCCTGCCATCCTTAACTCTATCTGTCTGTATCTCTGTCTGTCTGTCTGATCCCCTGGAACTGAAGATGGGCCACCATATAGTTGTTTTCAAAGGCTGCAGGTTCTTAGCCCTGTTCCTTGTTACAGTTGAGTCACAGCCCTGAAAGTTCAGTGGTAGTTAAAGGCACTGAGAAGGGCTTCCTCTAGACATCAAAGACCAAGTCTTTGTTATTAAAAAGTTAATCTGGATTGCCCCACCCCCTGGCATCCTTAGACTTCCTAGAAAGGAAGGCAGGGACCTGGGCAGAAGGGTGCAAGTCTACTGCTGTTTGTAAGTGGTAACAGAAAGCTTTCTCTTTTTGGTACCCTACCCCAAGTTACACTGTCACTTCTTTTTCCTAGTTGTTGTTTTGTCGGTTTGTATTCTCAACATAGACCCTTTTCCTTCCTAACCTTGGCTGTCCTGAACCTTACTGTCCTTGAACTCAGTGATTTGCCTGTCTTGCTGGGATGAAACTGTGAGCTACCATCCAGAAGGAAGCACCCTGCTGAGGTTAGATTGGGGTCTCTTCCATTTTCCTCTATGAACATGCATATGGCAGGCCTGTTCTTTCTTTTTTACTTTTCCTTTTCTTTTTAAAGATTTATATATTTATTATATTTAAGTATGCTGTAGCTATCTTCAGACAGTCCAGAAGAGGGTGTCAGATTCTGAAGAATCTAAATCATTCTTATTGTCTGCATATGATGTATATAAACACAGCCTCACATATACTCAAAAAAAAAAAAAAAGAAAGATGTGGCTACAGAGAGGGCTCAACAATTAAGAGCATTGTCTCCTCTTCCAGAGAACCTGGGCTCAATTACCAGTATTATATATGGTGGCCCATCTCCAGTTCCAGGGGATCTAATACTCTGTTATGGAGTCTGTGGGCACAGCATACACATGCAAAACATTCTTACACAATCATTGAGAGAGGAGAGGGAGGGGTTGAGAGAGAGGGGAGGTAATCATACCTCCTGACGAGTTTGAAGACCTGAGCTTCATCACTCACACAAATAAATAAATGCAAAATATTTTTAAAAAATAAACTCTGCCATTGCCCTTTAAAAATTCCTAGAAAACAAGTTTTATAAGCAACAGTTATATGTACTATATCTAAAGTACAGTCATGAGCATATTCTCTAAATAGAAAAAGGCCTGTTAGTCTTAGAAATGGAAAAGACAAAACAAGGAAGGTTTGCAATTACATAATGAGGCAGCTCAGCCCAGCTCTTAGGTTGGAAATAAGACTGGAGAATAGGATACACCTGAAGACAGCCAGCCATTGCTTTTTGTTTTGGAGGCTGAAAGGATACACCTGAAGACAGCCAATGCTGTGTGATGGTGATCTGGTATTTTTTTTTTTAATTTTTAAAAACTTTAACACTTTTTATAAAACCTCTTTCTTTCTTTCTTCCTTTCTTCCTTTCTTCCTTTCTTCATTTCTTTCTTCCTTTCTTTCCTTTCTTTCTTCCTTTTCTTTCCTTTCTTTCTTTCTTTTCTTTCCTTTCTTTCTTTCTTTTCTTTCCTTTCTTTCTTTTCTTTTCTTTCCTTTCTTTCTTTCTTTTCTTTCCTTTCTTTCTTTCTTTTCTTTCCTTTTTTTCTTACCTTTCTTTCTTTCTTTTCTTTCCTTTTCTTTCTTTCTTTTCTTTCCTTTTCTTTCTTTCTTTTCTTTCCTTTTCTTTCTTTCTTTTCTTTCCTTTCTTTCTTTCTTTTCTTTCCTTTCTTTTCTTTCCTTTCTTTCTTTCTTTCCTTTCTTTCTTTCTTCTCACCCTGGCCTAGCCTACCCTAGCCTACCCTAGCCTACCCTAGCCTACCCTAGCCTACCCTAGCTTACCCTAGCTTACCCTAGCTTACCCTAGCCTACCCTAGCCTACCCTAGCCTACCCTAGCCTACCCTAGCCTACCCTAGCCTACCCTAGCCTACCCTAGCCTACCCTAGCCTACCCTAGCCCTGCCTAACCATGTCTTTCACCAGGGTGGCCTCGAACTCAGAAACTTACTGCCTCTGCCTACAGAGTGCTCTCATTAAGAGCTTGAGCCACCACTGAAGGTCGGGTTTTCTAAACCTTACCTTGCTCTTGGTGTCTGTTCTCAGCTGTGAAACCCTAATTAACACAGGTAGGCAGTCCTGGGTCAGCCAGAGCTACAGACTGAGGCCTTCTCTAAAAACAAATAAAACAAAACAAAACAACAAATAGAAATAATAAAATACATAAATTAAACAACCACAGCATAGCTTTTCTCTCTCTAGGTGGTACTCAGAAATTCCAGCAGTTGGCCTGTGACACCTCAGCTCAGTATATGTGAGGCTGTGTTTATGTACATCATACACAGACCATAAGAGGGAATTAGATTCTCTAGAATCTAACACACTCTTCTGGAGTGTCTGTAGACAGCTACAGTGTACTTATATATAATAAATACATAAATAAATAAACATTTTTTAAAGGATAAGAAAGAAAGAAAGACCAGGCAGGCCTGCCATCCTTATCTCTATCTGTCTGTCTGTCTGTCTGATCCCCTGGAACTGCAGATGGGCCACCATATAGTTGCTGGTAGTTGATCCCAGGTTCTCTGGAAGAGGAGACAATGATGTTAATTGTTGAGCCCTTTCAGTGGTCCTACCCATCTTTAAATTTTTAGAAGTATATGTGAGGCTGTGTTTATGTACATCATATGCAGACCATAAGAGGGATTTAGATTCTCCAGAATCTGATACCCTCTTATGGAGTGTCTGAAGACAGCTACTGTGTACTTATATCTAATAAATACATAAATAAATAATTAAATAAACATTTTTTACAAAGGATAAGAAAGAAAGAAAGACCAGGCAGGCCTGCCATCCTTATCTCTGTCTGTCTGTCTGTCTGTCTGTCTGATCCCTGAGAACTGGAGATGGGCCACTATATAGTTGATGGTAGTTGATCCCAGGTACTCTGGAAGAGGAGACAATGCTGTTACTTGTAGAGCTTTTTCAGTGGCCCCACCCTTCTTTAAATTTTTGAAGTATATGTGAGGCTGTGTTTATGTACATCATATGCAGACCATAAGAGGGATTTAGATTCTGCAGAATGTGACACCCTCTACTGGAGTGTCAGAAGACAGCTACAGTGTACTTATATCTAGTAAATACATAAATGAATGAATTAATAAATAAATAAATAAGTAAATAAACATTTTTTTAAAGGATAAAAAAGAAAGAAAGACCAGGCAGGCCTGCCATCCTTATCTCTGTCTGTCTGTCTGTCTGTCTGATCCCCTGGAACTTGAGATGGGCCACCATATAGGTGCTGGTAGTTGATCCCAGGTTCTCTGGAAGAGGACCCAATGCTGTTAATTGTTGAGCCTTTTCAGTGGCCCCAACCATCTTTAAATTTTTAGAAGTATATGTGAGTCTGTGTTTATGTATATCATATGCAGACCATAAGAGGGATTTAGATTCTCCAGAATCCTACACCCACTTCTGGAGTGTCTGAAGACAGCTACAGTATACTTATATGTATTAAATACCTGAATAATTAAATAAATAAACATTTTTTTAAAAGGATAAGAAAAAAAAGACCAGGCAGGCCTGCCATCCTTATCTCTGTCTGTCTGTCTGTGTGTCTGTCTGATCTCCTGTAACTGGAGATCGGCCACCATATAGTTAGTGGTAGTTGAACCCAGGTTCTCTGGAAGAAGAGACAATGCTGTTAATTGTTGAGCCCTTTCAGTGGCCCCACTCATCTTTAAATTTTTAGAAGAGTATGTGAGGCTGTGTTTATGTACATGATATGCAGATCATAAGAGAGATTTAGATTCTCCAGAATCTGACACCCTCTTCTGAAGTGACTGAAGACAGCTAATGTGTACTTATATCGAATAAATACATAAATAAATAAATAAATAAATAAATAAATAAATAAATAAATAAATAAACATTTGTTAAAAAGATAAGAAAGAAAGAAAGACCAGGCAGGCCTGCCATCCTTATCTCTGTCTGTCTGTCTGTCTGTCTGTCTGATCCTCTGATACTGGATATGGGCCACCATATAGTTGCTGGTAGTTGATCCCAGGTTCTCTGGAAGAGGAGACAATGCTGTTAATTGTTGAGACATTTCAGTGGTCTCACCCATCTTTAAATATTTAGAAGTGTATGTGAGGCTGTGTTTATCTATATCATATGCAGACCATAAAAGGGATTTAGATTCTCCAGAATCTGACACCCTCTTCTGGAGTATCTGAAGACAGCTACAGTGTACTGATATCTAATAAATAAATAGATAAATAAATAAATAAATAAATAAATAAACATTTTTTTTAAAAGGATAAGAAATAAAGAAAGACCAGGCAGGCCTACCATCCATATCTCTGTCTTTCTGTCTTTCTATCTGATCTCCGGGAACTGGAGATGGGCCACTATATAGTTGCTGGTAGTTGATCCAAGGTTCTCTGGAAGAGGAGACCATTCTGTTAATTGTTGAGCCCTTTCAGTGGCCCCACACTTCTTTAAATTTTTAGAAGTATACTTGAGGCTGTGTTTATGTACATCATATGCACATTATAAGAGGATTTAGATTCTCCAGAATCTGACTCCCTCTACTGGAGTGTCTGAAGACAGCTACAGTGTATTTATATCTAATAAATAAATAAATAAATAAATAAATAAATAAACATTATTTAAACAGGATAAGAAATAAAGAAAGACCTGGCAGGGCTGCCATCCATATCTCTGTCTGTCTGTCTGTCTGTCTATCTGATCCCCTGGAACTGGAGATGGGCCACCATATAGTTGCTGGTAGTTGATCCCAGGTTCTCTGGAAGAGGAGACAATGCTGTTAATGTTGAGCCCTTTCTTTCTTTCTTTCTTTCTTTCTTTTTTTTTTTTTTTTTTTTTTTTTGGTTTTTTCGAGACAGGGTTTCTCTGTGTAGCCCTGGCTGTCCTGGAACTCACTTTGTAGACCAGGCCAGCCGGGAACTCAGAAATCCGCCTGCCTCTGCCTCCCGAGTGCTGGGATTAAAGGCGTGCACCACCACGCCCGGCTTGTTGAGCCCTTTCAATGGCCCTACCCATGTTTAAATTTTTAGAAGTGTATGTGAGGCTGTGTTTATGTACATCATATGCAGACCAGAAGAGGGATTTAGATTCATCAGAATCTGACACCCTCTACTGGAGTGTCTGAAGACAGCTACTGTGTACTTATATCTAATAAATAAATAAATAAATAAATAAATAAACATTATTTAAACAGGATAAGAAAGAAAGAAAGACCAGGCAGGCCTTCCATCCATATCTCTGTCTGTCTGTCTGTCTGTCTGTCTGTCTGTCTATCTGATCCCCGGGAACTGGAGATGGGCCACCATATAGTTGCTGGTAGTTGATCCCAGGTTCTCTGGAAGAGGAGACAATGCTGTTAATTGTTGAGCCCTTTCAGTCGCCCCACCCATCCTTAAATTTTTAGAAGTGTATGTGAGGCTGTGTTAATGTACATCATATGCAGACCTTAAGTGGGATTTAGATTGTCCAGAATCTGACACCCTCTTCTGGAGTGTCTGAAGACAGCTACAGTGTATTTATATCTAATAAATAAATAAATAAATAAATAAATAAATAAATAAATAAATAAACATTTTTTAAAATGGATAAGAAATAAAGAAAGACCAGGCAGGAGTGCCATCCTTATCTCTGTCTGTCTATCTGTCTGTCTGATCCCCTGGAACTGGAGATGGTCCATCATATACTTGCTGGTAGTTGATCCCAGGTTCTCTGGAAGAGGAGACAATGCTGTTATTTGTTGAGCCCTTTAAGTGGCCCCACCCATCTTTAAATTTTTAGAAGTGTATGTGAATCTCTGTTTATGTACATCATATGCATACCATAAGAGGGATTTAGATTCTCCAGAATCTGACACCCTCTTCTGGAGTGTCTGAAGACAGCTACAGTGTACTTATATCGATTAAATATATACATAAATAAATAAATAAATAAACATTTTTTAAAAAGGATAAGAACGAAAGAAAGACCTGGCAGGCCTGCCATCCTTATCTCTGTCTGTCTGTCTGTCTGTCTGTCTGATCCTCTGATACTGGATATGGGCCACCATATAGTTGCTGGTAGTTGATCCCAGGTTCTCTGGAAGGGGAGACAATGCTGTTAATTGTTGAGACCTTTCAGTGGTCCCACCCATCTTTAAATATTTAGAAGTGTATGTGAGGCTGTGTTTATGTACATCATATGCAGACCATAAGAGGGTTTTAGATTCTCCAGAATCTGACACCCTCTACTGGAGTGTCTGAACAGCTACAGTGTACTTATATCTAATAAATACATAAATAAATAAATAAATAAATAAATAAATAAATAAATAAATAAATAAACATTTTTTAAAAAGGATAAGCAAGAAAGAAAGACCAGGCAGGCATGCCATCCATATCTCTGTCTGTCTGTCTGTCTGTCTATCTGATCCCCGGAAATGGAGATGGGCCACCATATAGTTGCTGGTAGTTGATCCCAAGTTCTCTGGAAGAGGAGAAAATGCTGTTACTGTTGAGCCCTTTCAGTGGCCCTACCCATCTTTAAATTTTTAGAAGTGTATGTGAGGCTGTGTTTATGTACATCATATGCAGACCAGAAGAGGGATTTAGATTCATCAGAATCTGACACCCTCTTCTGGAGTGTCTGAAGACAGCTACAGTGTATTTATATCTAATAAATAAATAAATAAATAAATAAATAAATAAACATTTTTTAAAATGGATAAGAAATAAAGAGAGACCAGGCAGGAGTGCCATCCTTATCTCTGTCTGTCTATCTGTCTGTCTGATCCCCTGGAACTGGAGATGGTCCATCTTATACTTGCTGGTAGTTGATCCCAGGTTCTCTGGAAGAGGAGACAATGCTGTTATTTGTTGAGCCCTTTAAGTGGCCCCCCCCCATCTTTAAATTTTTAGAAGTATATGTGAGGCTTTGTTTATGTACATCATATGCAGACCATAAGAGGGATTTAGATTCTCAGGAATCTGACACCCTCTTCTGGATTGTCTGAAGACAGCTACAGTGTACTTATATCTAATAAATAAATAAATAAATAAATAAATACATAAATCAATAAACATTTTTTAAAAAAAATAAGAAAGAAAGAAAGTCCAGGCAGGCCTTCCATCCATATCTCTGTCTGTCTGTCTGTCTGTCTGTCTATCTGATCCCCGGGAACTGGAGATGGGCCACCATATAGTTGCTGTAGTTGATCCAAGATTCTCTGGAAGAGGAGATAATGCTGTTAATTGTTGAGCCCTTTTAGTGGCCCCACACTTCTTTAAATTTTTAGAAGTATACCTGAGGCTGTGTTTATGTACATCATATGCAGATTATAAGAGGATTTAGATTCTCCATAATCAGACACCCTCTACTGGAGTGTCTGAAGACAGCTACAGTGTACTTATATCTAATAATACATAAATAAATAAATAAATAAACATTTTTTTAAAAGGTTAAGAAAGAAAGAAAGACCAGGCAGGCCTTCCATCCTTATCTCTGTCTGGCTGTCTGGCTGTCTGATCCCCTGGAACTAAAGGTGGGCCACCATATAGTTGCTGGTAGTTGATCCCAGGTTCTCTGGAAGAGGAGTCAATGCTGTTAATTTTTGAGCCCTTTCAGGGACCCCACCCATCTTTAAATTTTTAGAAGTATATGTGAGACTGTGTTTATGTACATCATATGCAGACCATTAGAGGGATTTATATTCTCCAGAATCTGACACCCTCTTCTGGAGTGTCTGAAGACAGCTACAGTATACTTAAATCTAATAAATATAAATAAATAAATAAATAAATAAATAAATAAATAAATAAACATTTTTAAAAATGGATAAGAAAGAAAGAAAGAAAGACCAGGCAGGCATGCCATCCTTATCCTTGTCTGTTTCTCTGTCTGTCTGTCTGATCCCCTGGAACTGGAGATGGGCCACCATATAGTTGCTGGTAGTTGATCCCAGGTTCTCTGGAGAGGAGATAATGCTGTTAATTGTTGAGCCCTTTCAGTGGTCCCACCCATCTTTAAATTTTTAGAAGTATATGTGAGTCTCTGTTTATGTATATCATATGCAGACCATAAGAAGGATTTAGATTCTCCAGAATCTGACACCCTCTACTGGAGTGTCTGAAGACAGCTACAGTGTACTTATATCGAATAAATACATAAATAAATAAATAAATAAATAAATAAATAAATAAATAAATAAATAAATAAACATTTTTTAAAAAGGATAAGAAAGAAAGAAATACCAGGCAGGCCTGTCATCCTTATCTCTCTCTGTCTGTCTGTCTATCTTTCTGATCCCCTGGAACTGGAGATGGGCCATCATATAGTTGCTGGTAGTTGATCCCAGGTTCTCTGGAAGAGGAGATAATGCTGTTAATTGTTGAGCCCTTTCAGTGGTTCCACCCATCTTTATATTTTTAGAAGTATATGTGAGTCTCTGTTTATGTACCTCATATGCAGACAATAAGGGTGATTTAGATTCTCCAGAATCTGACACCCACTTCTGGAGTGTCTGAAGACAGCTACAGTGTACTTATATCTAATAAATACATAAATAAAGAAAGAAAGAAAGAAAGAAAGAAAGAAAGAAAGAAAGAAAGAAAGAAAGATGTTTTAAAAAGGATAAGAAAGAATGAAAAACCAGACAGGCCAGCCATTCTAGTCTGTCTGTCTGTCTGTCTGTCTGATCCCCTGGAACTGGAGATGGGCCATTATATAGTTGCTGGTAGTTGATCCCAGGTTCTCTGGAAGAGGAGACAAGGCTGTTAATTGTTGAGCCCTTTCAGTGGCCCCACCCATCTTTAAATTTTTAGAAGTATATATGAGGCTGTGTTAATGTACATCATATGCAGTCCATAAGAGGGATTTAGATACTCCAGAACCTGAAACCCTCCTCCTGAGTTTCTGAAGACAGCTACAGTGTACTTAAATCTAATAAATAAATAAATAAATGAATAAATAAATAAATAAACATTTTAAAAGGATAAGAAAGAAAGAAAGAAAGAAAGAAAGAAAGAAAGAACAGGCAGACCTGCGATCCTTATCTCTTCTGTCTGTCTGTCTGTCTATCTGATCCCCTGGAACTGGAGATGGGCCACCATATAGTTGCTGGTAGTTGATCCCAGGTTCTCTGGAAGAGGAGACAATGCTGTTAATTGTTGAGCCCTTTCAGTGGCCCCACACATCTTTAAATTTTTGGAAGTAATTGTGAGTCTGTGCTTATGTACATCATTTGCAGTCCATAAGAGGGATTTAGATTCTCCAGAATCTGACACCCTCTTCCTCAGTGTCTGAAGACAGCTACAGTGTACTTATATCTAATATACATTAATAAATAAATAAACATTTCTTAAAAAGGATAAGAAAGAAAGAAAGACCAGGCAGGCCTGCCATCCTTATCTCTATCTGTCCGTATGTCTGTCTGTCTGTCTGATCTCCTGGAACTGGAGATGGGCCACCATATAGTTGCTGGTAGTTGAACCCAGGTTCTTTGGAAGAGGAGACAATGCTGTTAATTTTTGAGCAGTAAAGTGGCCCAACCCATCTTTAAATTTTTAGAAGTATATGTGAGGATGTGTTTATGTACCTCATATGCAGACCATAAGAGGGATTTAGATTGTCCAGAATCTGACACCGTCTTCTGGAGTGTCTGAAGACTGCTACCATGTACTTATATCTAATAAATAAATAAATAAATAAATAATCATTTTTTAAAAATTATAAGAAAAAAAGAAAGTCCAGGCAGGCCTGCGTTCCTTAACTCTGTCTGTCTGTCTGTCTGTCTGATCCCGGGGAACTGGAGATGGGCCACCATATAGTGGCTGATAGTTTATCCCAGGTTCTCTGGAAGAGGAGACAATGCTGTTAATTGTTGAGCCCTTTTAGTGGCCCCACTCATCTTTAAATTTTTAGAAGTGTATGTGAGGCTGTGTTTATGTACATCATAGGCAGACTATAAGAGGGATTTAGATTCTCCAGAATCTGACACCCTCTTCTGGAATGTCTGAAGACAGCTACAGTGTACTTATTCTAATAAATAAATAAATAAATAAATAAATAAATAAATAAATAAATAAATGAATAAATAAACTTTTTTTAAAAATGATAAGAAAAAAAGAAATACCAGGGAGGCCTGCCATCCTTATCTCTGTCTGTCTGTCTATCTGTCTTTCTGATTCCCTGGACCTGGAAATGGGCCACCATATAGTTGCTGGTAGTTGATCTCAGGTTCTCTGGAAGAGGAGACAATGCTGTTAATTGTTGATCCCTTTCAGTGGCCCCACCCATCTTTAAATTTTTGGAAGTAAATGTGAGTCTGTGTTTATGTACATCATATGCAGACCATAAGAGGGATTTAGATTCTCCAGAATCTGACAACCTCTTCTGGAGTGTCTGAAGACCTCTACAGTGTACTTATATCTAATAAATACATAAATAAATAAATAAACATTTTTTCAAAAAGGATAAGAAAGAAAGAACAACCAGGCAGGCCTGCCATCCTTGTCTGTTTGTCTGTCTGTCTGTCTGATCCCCTGAAACTGGAGATGGGCCACCATATTTTTGCTGGTAGTAGATCCCAGGTTCTCTGTAAGAGGAGACAATGCTGTTAATTGTTGAGCCCTTCAGTGGCCCCACCCATCTTTAAATTTTTAGAAGTATATGTGAGGCTTTGTTTATGTACATCATATGCAGACCATAAGAGGGATTTATATTCTCCAGAATCTGACACCCTCTTCTGGAGTATCTGAAGGCAGCTACAGGGTACTTATATCTAATAAATAAATGAATAAATAAATAAATAAATAAACATTTTTTAAAAGGATAAGAAAAAATGAAAGACCAGGCAGGCCTGCCATCCTTATCTCTGTCTGTCTGTCTGTCTTTCTGATCTCCTGGAACTGGAGATGGGCCACCATATAGTTGCTGGTAGTTGATCCCAGGTTCTCTGGAAGAGGAGACAATGCTGTTAATTGTTGGTTCCTTTCAGTGGCCCCAACCATCTTTAAATTTTTAGAGGTGTATGTGAGGCTGTGTTTATGTACATCATATGCAGACCATAAGAGGGATTTAGATTCTCCAGAATATGACACCCTCTTCTGGAGTGTCTGAAGACAGCTACAGTGTACTTATGTCTAATAAATAAATAAATAAATATTTAAAAAAAATGATAAGAAAAAAAGAAAGACCATGCAGGGCCTGCCATCCTTTTCTCTGTCTGTCTGTCTGTCTTTCTGATCTCCTGGAACTGGAGATGGGCCACCATATAGTTGCTGGTAGTTGATCCCAGGTTCTCTGGAAGAGGAGACAATGCTGTTAATTGTTGAGCCCTTTCAGTGGCCCCACTCATCTTTAAATTTTTAGAGGTGTATGTGAGGCTGTGTTTATGTACATCATATGCAGACCATAAGAGGGATTTAGATTCTCCAGAATATGACACCCTCTTCTGGAGTGTCTGAATATAGCTACAGTGTACTTATATCTAATAAATACATAAATAAATAAATAAATAAATAAATAAATAAATAAATAAATAAATAAACATTTTTTAAAAAGGATAAGAAAGAAAGAAAGACCAGGCAGGCCTTCCATCCTTATCTCTGTCTGTCTGTCTGTCTCTCTGTCTGATCCCCTGGAACTGGAGATGGGCAACCATATAGTTGCTTGTAGTTGATCCCAGGTTCTCTGGAAGAGGAGACAATGCTGTTAATTATTGAGCCCTTTCAGTGGCCCCACCCATCTTTAAATTTTTAGAAGTATATGTGAGGCTGTGTTTAAGTACATCATATGCAGACCATAAGAGGGATTTAGATTCTCCAGAATCTGACACCCTCTACTGGAGGGTCTGAAGACAGCTACAGTGTACTTATATCTAAAAAATACATAAATAAATAAATAAATAAATAAATAAATAAATAAATAAATAAAATATTTTTTAAAAGGATAAGAAATAAAGTAAGACCAGGCAGGCCTGCCATCCTTATGTCTGTCTGTCTGTCTGTCTGTCTTTCTGATCCCCTGGAACTGGAGATGGGCCACCATATAGTTGCTGTTAGTTGATCCCAGGTTCTCTGGAAGAGGAGACAATTCTGTTAATTGTTGAGCCCTTTCAGTGGCCCCACCCATCTATAAATTTTTAGACGTATATGTGAGGCTGTGTTTATGTACATCATATGCAGCCCATAAGAGGGATTTAGATTCTCCAGAATCTTACACCCTTTTCTGCAGTGTCTCAAGACAGCTACAGTGTACTTATATCTAATAAATAAATAAATAAATAAATAAATAAATAAATAAATAAATAAATAAATAAATAAACATTTTTTAAAAGGGATAAGAAAGAAAGAAAAACCAGGCAGGCCTGCCATACTTGTCTGTCTGTCTTACTGTCTTGCCTAGCCCCTTGCCTAGCCTAGCCTATCCTAGCCCCTTGCCTAGCCTAACCTAGCCCCTTGCTTAGCCTAGCCCTGCCTTGCCTAGCCCTGCCTATCCCTGTCTTTAACCAGGCTGGCCTCGAAATCAGAAACTGACTGCCTCTCCCTCCAGAGTGCTCTCATTAAGAGCTCGAGCCACCACTGACTGTTGGGTTTTCTAAGTCTTACATAGGTATGGTCTGTTTCTCAGCTGTGAAACCGTAATTAACACATGTAGTCTGTCCTAGGTCAGCCATAGCTACAGACTGAGGGCTTTTCTAAAACAAAACAAAAGAAAACAAAAAATAGAAATAATAAAATAAATAAATTAAGCAACCACATGATATCTTTTCTTTCTTTCAATGATACTCAGAGCTTGAAGCAGTTCACCCATGAGACCTCAGCTCCGGACATTGAGGCTGTTTCCCTAACAAGTATTATGGCTGAACCTGAGGGGTTCTACTGCTGATTTGTGTCCCCCACTTTAAAAAAATAGTTGTTTTCAAAGGCTGCAGGTTCTTAGCCCTGTTCCTTGTTACAGTTGAGTCACAGCCCTGAATGTTCAGTCTTAGTTAAAGGCACTGAGAAGGGCTTCCTCTAGACATCAAAGACCAAGTCTTTGTTATTAAAAAGTTAATCTGGATTCCCCCACCCCTGAGGGTTTGTATTCTCAACATAGACCCTATTCCTTCCTAACCTTGGCTGTCCTGAACCTTACTGTCCTTGAACTCAGTGATTTGCCTGTCTTGCTGGGATGAAACTGTGAGCTACCATCCAGAAGGAAGCACCCTGCTGAGGTTAGATTGGGGTCTCTTCCATTTTCCTCTATGAACATGCATATGGCAGGCCTGTTCTTTCTTTTTTACTTTTCCTTTTCTTTTTAAAGATTTATTTATTTATTATATCAAAGTATGCTGTAGCTATGTTCAGACACTCCAGAAGAGGGTGTCAGATGCTGAAGAATCTAAATCATTCTTATTGTCTGCATATGATGTATATAAACACAGCCTAACATATACTCAAAAAAAAAAGAAAGAAAGAAAGAAAGAAAGAAAGAAAGAAAGAAAGAAAGAAAGAAAGAAAGAAAGAAAGAAAGGAAGAAAGAAAGAAAGAAAGAAAGAAAGATGTGGCTACAGAGAGGGCTCAACAATTAAGAGCATTGTCTCCTCTTCCAGAGAACCTGGGCTCAATTACCAGTATATATATATATATGGTGGCCCATCTCCAGTTCCAGGGGATCTATTACTCTGTTCTGGAGTCTGTGGGCACAGCATACACATGCAAAACATTCTTACACTAAAAATAAAATAGATCATTCAGAGAGAGGACAGAGAGTGGGTGAGAGAGAGGGGAGGTAATTATAACTCCTGACGAGTTTGAAGACCTGAGCTTCATCACTCACACAAATAAAGACATGCAAAATAATTTTTATTGAGCAACAGTTATATTTACTATATCTAAAGGACAGTCATGAGCATATTCTCTAAATAGAAAAAGGCCTGTTAGTCTTAGAAATGGAAAAGACAAACCAAGGAAGATTTGCAATTACATAATGAGGGAGCTCAACTCAGCTCTTAGGTTGGAAATAAGACTCGAGAATAGGATACACATGAAGCCAGCCAGCCATTGCTTTTTGTTTTGGAGGCTGAAAGGATACACCTGAAGACAGCCAATGCTGTGTGTTCTTGATGGTGATCTGGTAATTTTTTTTTTTAATTTTTAAAAACTTTAACACTTTTTATAAAACTTTTATAAAAACTTTTTATTCTCCTTTCTTTCTTTCTTTCTTTCTTTCTTTCTTTCTTTCTTTCTTTCTTTCTTTCTTTCTTTCTTTCTTTCTTTCTTTCTTTTTTCAGGGTTTCTCACCATATTGCAGGTACTACAAGTTTGATTTTCTTATTTTTCGACTGTTTCAGGGTTTCTCACCATATTGCAGGTCCTACTGTGTGATTTTCTCATTTTTCGACTTTTTCAGGGTTTCTTATCATATTCCAAGTCCTAGAGTGTGATTTTCTCATTTTTCGACTTTTTCAGGGATTCTCACCATATTGCAGGTCCTACAAGTGTGAATTTCTTAATTTTCGACTTTTGCAGGGTTTCTCACCATGTTCCAGCTACTACAGTGTATTTTTCTCATTTTTTAAAATTATCACGGTCTCTCATCTTATTCCAAGTCGAACAGTGTAATTTTCTCATTTTTCGACTTTTTCAGGGTTTCTCACCATATTGCAGGTACTACAAGTTTGATTTTCTTATTTTTCAAATGTTTCAGGGTTTCTCACCATATTCCAGGTCCTACTGTGTGATTTTCTCACGTTAAGACTTTTTCAGTGTTTCTCACCAATATTCTAGGTACTACAGTGTGATTTTCTCATTTTTTGACTTTTTCAGGTTTTCTCATCATATTCCAAGTCCTAGAGTGTGATTTTCTCTTTTTCGGACTTTTTCAGGGTTTCTCAAAAATATTCCAGGTCCTACAGTGCAATTTTCTCATTTTTTGACTTTTTCAGGGTTTCTCACCATATTCCAAGTCCTATAGTGTGATTTTCTCATTTTTTGACTTTTTCAGGTTTTCTCATCTTACTTCAAGTCCTACAGTGTGATTTTCTCATTTTTCGACTTTTTCAAGGTTTCTCACCATATTGCAGGTCCTACAAGTGTGATTTTCTTATTGTTGGACTTTTTCAGGGTTTCTCACCATATTCCAGCTCCTACAGTGCATTTTTGTCATTTTTTGTCTTTTTCACGGTTTCTCATCTTATTCCAAGTCCTACAGTGTGATTTTCTCATTTTTCGACTTTTTCAGGGTTTCTCACCATATTGCAGTGCTACTGTGTGATTTTCTCATTTTTAGACTTTTTCAGGGTTTCTCATCATATTCCAGGTTCTACTGTGTGATTTTCTCATTTTTTGACTTTTTCAGGGTTTCTCACCATATTCCAAGTCCTATAGTGTGATTTTCTCATTTTTTGACTTTTTCATGGTTTCTCATCTTACTCCAAGTCCTACAGTGTGATTTTCTCATTTTTGACTTTTTCAGGGTTTCTCACCATATTGCAGGTCCTACAAGTGTGATTTTCTTATTGTTGGACTTTTTCAGGTTTTTCTCACCATATTCCAGCTCCTACAGTGCATTTTTGTCATTTTTTGTCTTTTTCACGGTTTCTCATCTTATTCCAAGTCCTACAGTGTGATTTTCTCATTTTTCGACTTTTTAAGGGTTTCTCACCATATTGCAGGTCCTACTGTGTGATTTTCTCATTTTTAGACTTTTTCAGGGTTTCTCACCATATTCCAGGTACTACTGTGTGATTTTCTCATTTTTTGACTTTTTCAGGGTTTCTCATCATATTCCAAGTCCTAGAGTGTGATTTTCTCTTTTTAAGACTTTTTAAGGGTTTCTCACCATATTCTAGGTCCTACAGTGTGATTTTCTCAATTTTTGACTTTTTCAGGGTTTCTCATCATATTCCAAGTCCTAGACTGTGATTTTCTCTTTTTTCGACTTTTTCAGGGTTTCTCACCATATTCCAGGTCCTACAGTGTGATTTTCTCATTTTTTGACTTTTTCAGGGTTTCTCATCTTACTCCAAGTCCTACAGTGTGATTTTCTCATTTTTCGACTTTTTCAGGGTTTCTCACCATATTGCAGGTCCTACTGTGTGATTTTCTCATTTTTAGACTTTTTCAGTGTTTACTCACCATATTCAAGGTACTACAGTGTTATTTTCTCATTTTTTGACTTTTTCAGGGTTTCTCATCTTATTCCAAGTCCTACAGTGTGATTTTCTCATTTTTCGACTTTTTCAGGGTTTCTCACCATATTGCAGGTCCTACTGTGTGATTTTCTCATTTTTAGACTTTTTCAGGGTTTCTCACCATATTCCAGGTACTACTGTGTGATTTCTCATTTTTTGACTTTTTCAGGGTTTCTCATCATATTCCAAGTCCTAGAGTGTGATTTTCTCTTTTTTCGACTTTTTCAGGGTTTCTCACCATATTCCAGGTCCTACAGTGTGATTTTCTCATTTTTTGACTTTTTCAGGGTTTCTCACCATATTCCAGCTCCTACTGCGTGATTTTCTCATTTTTCGACTTTTTCAGGGTTTCTCACCATATTCCAAGTCCTACAGTGTGATTTTCTCATTTTTTGACATTTTCAGGGTTTGTCACCATATTCCAGGTACTACAGTGTGATTTTCTTATTTTAGACTTTTTCAGTGTTTCTCACCAAATTCCAGGACCTACTGCGTGATTTTCTCATTTTTGACTTTTTCAGGATTTCTAACCATATTCCATGTCCTACACTGTAATTTTCTCATTTTTCGTCTTTTTCAGGGTTTTTCACCATATTGGAGGTCCTACAAGTGTGATTTTCTTATTTTTCGACTTTTTCAGTGTTTCTCATCATATTCCAGCTCCTACAGTGTATTATTCTCATTTTTTTGATTTTTTCACGGTTTCTCATCTTATTCCAAATCCTACAGTGTGATTTTCTCATTGTTGGTTTTTTTTAGGGTTTCTCACCATATTGCAGGTACTACAAGTTTGATTTTCTTATTTTTCGACTGATTCAGTGTTTCTCACCATATTGCAGGTCCTATTGTGTGATTTTTCTCATTTTTCGACTTTTTCAGGGTTTCTCATCATATTCCAAGTCCTAGGTGTAATTTTTCTAATTTTTAGTCTTTTTCAGAATTTCTCACCATATTCCAGGTTCTACATTGTGATTTTTCTCATTTTTTGAATTTTTCAGGGTTGCTCACCATATTTCAGCTCCTACCGTGTATTTTTGTCATTTTTTGTCTTTTTCACGGTTTCTCATCTTATTCCAAGTCCTATATTGTGATTTTCTCCTTTTTTGACGTTTTCATGGTTTCTCACCATATTGCAGGTACTACAAGTTTGATTTTCTTATTTTTCTATCTTTCAGGGTTTCTCACCATATTCCAGGTCCTACTGTTTGATTTTCTCATTTTTAGACTTTTTCATGGTTTCTCACCATATTCCAGGTACTACAGTGTACTTTTCTCATTTTTTTGACCTTTTCAGGGTTTCTCATCATATTCCAATTCCTAGAGTGTGATTTTCTCTTTTTTCGACTATTTCAGAGTTTCTCACCATATTCCAGGTCCTATAGTGTGATTTTCTCATTTTAAGACTTTTTCAAGGTATCTCAACATATTCCAGGTACTACAGTGTGATTTTCTCATTTTTCGACTTTTTCAGGGTTTCTCATCTTATTCTAAGTCCTAAAGTATGATTTTCACATTTTTAGACTATTTCAGGGTTTCTCACCATATTCCAGGTCCTACAGTGTGATTTTATCATTTTTTGACTTTTTCAGGGTTTCTCACCATATTGGAGGTTTTACAAGTGTGATTTTCTTATTTTTTGACTTTTTCAGGGTTTCTTACCATATTCCAGCTTCTACAGTGTATTTTTCTCATTTTTTGACTTTTTCACGGTTACTCATCATATTCTAAATCCTACAGTGTGATTTTCGCATTTTTGGAAATTGTCAGGGTTTCTCACCATAGTGCAAGTACTACAAGTTTGATTTTCTTATTTTTTGACTGTTTAAGTGTTTATCACCATATTGCAGGTCCTAATGTGTGATTTTCTCATTTTGAGACTTTTTCTGTGTTTCTCACCATATTCCAGCTACTACAGTGTGATTTTCTCATTTTTCGACTTTTATAGGGTTCCTCATCATATTCCAAGTCCTAGAGTGTGATTTTTCTAATTATTGACTTTTTCAGGGTTACTCACCAAATTCCATCTTCTACATTGTGATTTTCAAATTTTTCGACTTTTTCAGGGTTTTTCAACATATTCCAAGTCCTACAGTGTGATTTTCTCATTTTTTGACTTTTTCAGGGTTTCTCATCATATTCCAAGTCCTAGAGAGTGATTTTTCTAATTTTTCGCCTTTTTCAGAGTTTCTCACCATATTCCAGGTTCCACAGTGTTATTTTTCTCATTTTTTGACTTTTTCAGGATTGCTCAACATATTCCATCTTCTACAGTGTGATTTTTTCATTTTTCAACTTTTTCAGGGTTTCTCATCTTATTCCAAGTCCTACAGGGTGATTTTCTCATTTTTTGACTTTTTCAGGGTGTCTCAACTTATTCCAAGTCCTACAGTGTGATTTTCTCATTTTTCAACTTTTTCAGGTTTTCTCACCATATTGCAGGTCCTACAAGTGTGAATTTCTTATTTTTTGACTTTTTCAGGGTTTCTCACCATATTCCAGCTCCTTCAGTGTATTTTTCTCATTTTTTGACTTTTTCAGGGTTTCTCACCATATTCCAGGTTCTACATTGTGATTTTTCTCATTTTTTGAATTTTTCAGGGTTGCTCACCATATATCAGCTCCTACCGTGTATTTTTGTCATTTTTTGTCTTTTTCACGGTTTCTCATCTTATTCCAAGTCCTATATTGTGATTTTCTCCTTTTTTGACGTTTTCAGGGTTTCTCACCATATTGCAGGTACTACAAGTTTGATTTTCTTATTTTTCTATCTTTCAGGGTTTCTCACCATATTCCAGGTCCTACTGTTTGATTTTCTCATTTTTAGACTTTTTCATGGTTTCTCACCATATTCCAGGTACTACAGTGTACTTTTCTCATTTTTTTGACCTTTTCAGGGTTTCTCATCATATTCCAAGTCCTAGAGTGTGATTTTTCTCTTTTTTCGACTATTTCAGAGTTTCTCACCATATTCCAGGTCCTATAGTGTGATTTTCTCATTTTAAGACTTTTTCAGGGTATCTCAACATATTCCAGGTACTACAGTGTGATTTTCTCATTTTTCGACTTTTTCAGGGTTTCTCATCTTATTCCAAGTCCTAAAGTATGATTTTCACATTTTAAGACTTTTTCAGGGTTTCTCACCATATTCCAGGTCCTACAGTGTGATTTTCTCATTTTTCGACTTTTTCAGGGTTTCTCACCATATTGGAGGTTCTACAAGTGTGATTTTCTTATTTTTCGACTGATTCAGTGTTTCTCACCATATTGCAGGTCCTACAGTGTGATTTTATCATTTTTCGACTTTTTCAGGGTTTCTCACCATATTGGAGGTTCTACAAGTGTGATTTTCTTATTTTTTGACTTTTTCAGGGTTTCTTACCATATTCCAGCTTCTACAGTGTATTTTTCTCATTTTTTGACTTTTTCACGGTTACTCATCATATTCTAAATCCTACAGTGTGATTTTCGCATTTTTGGAAATTGTCAGGGTTTCTCACCATAGTGCAAGTACTACAAGTTTGATTTTCTTATTTTTTGACTGTTTAAGTGTTTATCACCATATTGCAGGTCCTAATGTGTGATT
>NW_028227929.1:31385-52974 GCF_978045245.1 Mus caroli | reverse complement strand
GAATATAAGAAACGCACAGTGTAGTACATAGTATATGAGTGAGTTGCACTGAAAAACTTAGAATATAAGAAACGCACAGTGTAGTACATAGTATATGAGTGAGTTGCACTGAAAAACTTAGAATATAAGAAACGCACAGTGTAGTACATAGTATATGAGTGAGTTGCACTGAAAAACTTAGAATATAAGAAACGCACAGTGTAGTACATAGTATATGAGTGAGTTGCACTGAAAAACTTAGAATATAAGAAACGCACAGTGTAGTACATAGTATATGAGTGAGTTGCACTGAAAAACTTAGAATATAAGAAACGCACAGTGTAGTACATAGTATATGAGTGAGTTGCACTGAAAAACTTAGAATATAAGAAACGCACAGTGTAGTACATAGTATATGAGTGAGTTGCACTGAAAAACTTAGAATATAAGAAACGCACAGTGTAGTACATAGTATATGAGTGAGTTGCACTCAAAAACTTAGAATATAAGAAACGCACAGTGTAGTACATAGTATATGAGTGAGTTGCACTGAAAAACTTAGAATATAAGAAACGCACAGTGTAGTACATAGTATATGAGTGAGTTGCACTGAAAAACTCTAGAATATAAGAAACGCACAGTGTAGTACATAGTATATGAGTGAGTTGCACTGAAAAACTTAGAATATAAGAAACGCACAGTGTAGTACATAGTATATGAGTGAGTTGCACTAAAAAACTTAGAATATAAGAAACGCACAGTGTAGTACATAGTATATGAGTGAGTTGCACTCAAAAACTTAGAATATAAGAAACGCACAGTGTAGTACATAGTATATGAGTGAGTTGCACTGAAAAACTTAGAATATAAGAAACGCACAGTGTAGTACATAGTATATGAGTGAGTTGCACTCAAAAACTTAGAAATTAAGAAACGCACAGTGTAGTACATAGTATATGAGTGAGTTGCACTGAAAAACTTAGAATATAAGAAACGCACAGTGTAGTACATAGTATATGAGTGAGTTGCACTGAAAAACTTAGAATATAAGAAACGCACAGTGTAGTACATAGTATATGAGTGAGTTGCACTGAAAAACTTAGAATATAAGAAACGCACAGTGTAGTACATAGTATATGAGTGAGTTGCACTGAAAAACTTAGAATATAAGAAACGCACAGTGTAGTACATAGTATATGAGTGAGTTGCACTGAAAAACTTAGAATATAAGAAACGCACAGTGTAGTACATAGTATATGAGTGAGTTGCACTGAAAAACTTAGAATATAAGAAACGCACAGTGTAGTACATAGTATATGAGTGAGTTGCACTGAAAAACTTAGAATATAAGAAACGCACAGTGTAGTACATAGTATATGAGTGAGTTGCACTGAAAAACTTAGAATATAAGAAACGCACAGAGTAGTACATAGTATATGAGTGAGTTGCACTCAAAAACTTAGAATATAAGAAACGCACAGAGTAGTACATAGTATATGAGTGAGTTGCACTGAAAAACTTAGAATATAAGAAACGCACAGTGTAGTACATAGTATATGAGTGAGTTGCACTGAAAAACTTAGAATATAAGAAACGCACAGTGTAGTACATAGTATATGAGTGAGTTGCACTGAAAAACTTAGAATATAAGAAACGCACAGTGTAGTACATAGTATATGAGTGAGTTGCACTGAAAAACTTAGAATATAAGAAACGCACAGTGTAGTACATAGTATATGAGTGAGTTGCACTGAAAAACTTAGAATATAAGAAACGCACAGTGTAGTACATAGTATATGAGTGAGTTGCACTGAAAAACTTAGAATATAAGAAACGCACAGTGTAGTACATAGTATATGAGTGAGTTGCACTGAAAAACTTAGAATATAAGAAACGCACAGTGTAGTACATAGTATATGAGTGAGTTGCACTGAAAAACTTAGAATTTACTGAAAAACCCGCATTACACGAAATGCACAGTGTAGTACATAGTATATGAGTGAGTTGCACTGAAAAACTTAGAATATAAGAAACGAACAGTGTAGTACATAGTATATGAGTGAGTTGCACTGAAAAACTTAGAATATAAGAAACGCACAGTGTAGTACATAGTATATGAGTGAGTTGCACTGAAAAACTTAGAATATAAGAAACGCACAGTGTAGTACATAGTATATGAGTGAGTTGCACTGAAAAACTTAGAATATAAGAAACGCACAGTGTAGTACATAGTATATGAGTGAGTTGCACTGAAAAACTTAGAATATAAGAAACGCACAGTGTAGTACATAGTATATGAGTGAGTTGCACTGAAAAACTTAGAATATAAGAAACGCACAGTGTAGTACATTCTATATGAGTGAGTTGCACTGAAAAACTTAGAATATAAGAAACGCACAGTGTAGTACATAGTATATGAGTGAGTTGCACTGAAAAACTTAGAATTTACTGAAAAACCCGCATTACACGAAATGCACAGTGTAGTACATAGTATATGAGTGAGTTGCACTGAAAAACTTAGAATATAAGAAACGAACAGTGTAGTACATAGTATATGAGTGAGTTGCACTGAAAAACTTAGAATATAAGAAACGCACAGTGTAGTACATAGTATATGAGTGAGTTGCACTGAAAAACTTAGAATATAAGAAACGCACAGTGTAGTACATAGTATATGAGTGAGTTGCACTGAAAAACTTAGAATATAAGAAACGCACAGTGTAGTACATAGTATATGAGTGAGTTGCACTGAAAAACTTAGAATATAAGAAACGCACAGTGTAGTACATAGTATATGAGTGAGTTGCACTGAAAAACTTAGAATATAAGAAACGCACAGTGTAGTACATAGTATATGAGTGAGTTGCACTGAAAAACTTAGAATATAAGAAACGCACAGTGTAGTACATAGTATATGAGTGAGTTGCACTGAAAAACTTAGAATATAAGAAACGCACAGTGTAGTACATAGTATATGAGTGAGTTGCACTGAAAAACTTAGAATATAAGAAACGCACAGTGTAGTACATAGTATATGAGTGAGTTGCACTGAAAAACTTAGAATATAAGAAACGCACAGTGTAGTACATAGTATATGAGTGAGTTGCACTGAAAAACTTAGAATATAAGAAACGCACAGTGTAGTACATAGTATATGAGTGAGTTGCACTGAAAAACTTAGAATATAAGAAACGCACAGTGTAGTACATAGTATATGAGTGAGTTGCACTGAAAAACTCTAGAATATAAGAAACGCACAGTGTAGTACATAGTATATGAGTGAGTTGCACTGAAAAACTTAGAATATAAGAAACGCACAGTGTAGTACATAGTATATGAGTGAGTTGCACTAAAAAACTTAGAATATAAGAAACGCACAGTGTAGTACATAGTATATGAGTGAGTTGCACTCAAAAACTTAGAATATAAGAAACGCACAGTGTAGTACATAGTATATGAGTGAGTTGCACTGAAAAACTTAGAATATAAGAAACGCACAGTGTAGTACATAGTATATGAGTGAGTTGCACTCAAAAACTTAGAAATTAAGAAACGGCACAGTGTAGTACATAGTATATGAGTGAGTTGCACTGAAAAACTTAGAATATAAGAAACGCACAGTGTAGTACATAGTATATGAGTGAGTTGCACTGAAAAACTTAGAATATAAGAAACGCACAGTGTAGTACATAGTATATGAGTGAGTTGCACTGAAAAACTTAGAATTTACTGAAAAACCCGCATTACACGAAATGCACAGTGTAGTACATAGTATATGAGTGAGTTGCACTGAAAAACTTAGAATATAAGAAACGCACAGTGTAGTACATAGTATATGAGTGAGTTGCACTGAAAAACTTAGAATATAAGAAACGCACAGTGTAGTACATAGTATATGAGTGAGTTGCACTGAAAAACTTAGAATATAAGAAACGCACAGTGTAGTACATAGTATATGAGTGAGTTGCACTGAAAAAACTTAGAATATAAGAAACGCACAGTGTAGTACATAGTATATGAGTGAGTTGCACTCAAAAACTTAGAATATAAGAAACGCACAGTGTAGTACATAGTATATGAGTGAGTTGCACTGAAAAACTTAGAATATAAGAAACGCACAGTGTAGTACATAGTATATGAGTGAGTTGCACTCAAAAACTTAGAAATTAAGAAACGCACAGTGTAGTACATAGTATATGAGTGAGTTGCACTGAAAAACTTAGAATATAAGAAACGCACAGTGTAGTACATAGTATATGAGTGAGTTGCACTGAAAAACTTAGAATATAAGAAACGCACAGTGTAGTACATAGTATATGAGTGAGTTGCACTGAAAAACTTAGAATTTACTGAAAAACCCGCATTACACGAAATGCACAGTGTAGTACATAGTATATGAGTGAGTTGCACTGAAAAACTTAGAATATAAGAAACGCACAGTGTAGTACATAGTATATGAGTGAGTTGCACTGAAAAACTTAGAATATAAGAAACGCACAGTGTAGTACATAGTATATGAGTGAGTTGCACTGAAAAACTTAGAATATAAGAAACGCACAGTGTAGTACATAGTATATGAGTGAGTTGCACTGAAAAAATTAGAATATAAGAAATGCACAGTGTAGTACATAGTATATGAGTGAGTTGCACTCAAAAACTTAGAATATAAGAAACGCACAGTGTAGTACATAGTATATGAGTGAGTTGCACTGAAAAACTTAGAATATAAGAAACGCACAGTGTAGTACATAGTATATGAGTGAGTTGCACTGAAAAACTCTAGAATATAAGAAACGCACAGTGTAGTACATAGTATATGAGTGAGTTGCACTGAAAAACTTAGAATATAAGAAACGCACAGTGTAGTACATAGTATATGAGTGAGTTGCACTAAAAAACTTAGAATATAAGAAACGCACAGTGTAGTACATAGTATATGAGTGAGTTGCACTGAAAAACTTAGAATATAAGAAACGCACAGTGTAGTACATAGTATATGAGTGAGTTGCACTCAAAAACTTAGAATATAAGAAACGCACAGTGTAGTACATAGTATATGAGTGAGTTGCACTGAAAAACTTAGAATATAAGAAACGCACAGTGTAGTACATAGTATATGAGTGAGTTGCACTCAAAAACTTAGAAATTAAGAAACGCACAGTGTAGTACATAGTATATGAGTGAGTTGCACTGAAAAACTTAGAATATAAGAAACGCACAGTGTAGTACATAGTATATGAGTGAGTTGCACTGAAAAACTTAGAATATAAGAAACGCACAGTGTAGTACATAGTATATGAGTGAGTTGCACTGAAAAACTTAGAATATAAGAAACGCACAGTGTAGTACATAGTATATGAGTGAGTTGCACTGAAAAACTTAGAATATAAGAAACGCACAGTGTAGTACATAGTATATGAGTGAGTTGCACTGAAAAACTTAGAATATAAGAAACGCACAGTGTAGTACATAGTATATGAGTGAGTTGCACTGAAAAACTTAGAATATAAGAAACGCACAGTGTAGTACATAGTATATGAGTGAGTTGCACTGAAAAACTTAGAATTTACTGAAAAACCCGCAATACACGAAATGCACAGTGTAGTACATAGTATATGAGTGAGTTGCACTGAAAAACTTAGAATATAAGAAACGAACAGTGTAGTACATAGTATATGAGTGAGTTGCACTGAAAAACTTAGAATATAAGAAACGCACAGTGTAGTACATAGTATATGAGTGAGTTGCACTGAAAAACTTAGAATATAAGAAACGCACAGTGTAGTACATAGTATATGAGTGAGTTGCACTGAAAAACTTAGAATATAAGAAACGCACAGTGTAGTACATAGTATATGAGTGAGTTGCACTGAAAAACTTAGAATATAAGAAACGCACAGTGTAGTACATAGTATATGAGTGAGTTGCACTGAAAAACTTAGAATATAAGAAACGCACAGTGTAGTACATAGTATATGAGTGAGTTGCACTGAAAAACTTAGAATATAAGAAACGCACAGTGTAGTACATAGTATATGAGTGAGTTGCACTGAAAAACTTAGAATATAAGAAACGCACAGTGTAGTACATAGTATATGAGTGAGTTGCACTGAAAAACTTAGAATATAAGAAACGCACAGTGTAGTACATAGTATATGAGTGAGTTGCACTGAAAAACTTAGAATATAAGAAACGCACAGTGTAGTACATAGTATATGAGTGAGTTGCACTCAAAAACTTAGAATATAAGAAACGCACAGTGTAGTACATAGTATATGAGTGAGTTGCACTGAAAAACTTAGAATATAAGAAACGCACAGTGTAGTACATAGTATATGAGTGAGTTGCACTGAAAAACTCTAGAATATAAGAAACGCACAGTGTAGTACATAGTATATGAGTGAGTTGCACTGAAAAACTTAGAATATAAGAAACGCACAGTGTAGTACATAGTATATGAGTGAGTTGCACTAAAAAACTTAGAATATAAGAAACGCACAGTGTAGTACATAGTATATGAGTGAGTTGCACTCAAAAACTTAGAATATAAGAAACGCACAGTGTAGTACATAGTATATGAGTGAGTTGCACTGAAAAACTTAGAATATAAGAAACGCACAGTGTAGTACATAGTATATGAGTGAGTTGCACTCAAAAACTTAGAAATTAAGAAACGCACAGTGTAGTACATAGTATATGAGTGAGTTGCACTGAAAAACTTAGAATATAAGAAACGCACAGTGTAGTACATAGTATATGAGTGAGTTGCACTGAAAAACTTAGAATATAAGAAACGCACAGTGTAGTACATAGTATATGAGTGAGTTGCACTGAAAAACTTAGAATATAAGAAACGCACAGTGTAGTACATAGTATATGAGTGAGTTGCACTGAAAAACTTAGAATATAAGAAACGCACAGTGTAGTACATAGTATATGAGTGAGTTGCACTGAAAAACTTAGAATATAAGAAACGCACAGTGTAGTACATAGTATATGAGTGAGTTGCACTCAAAAACTTAGAATATAAGAAACGCACAGTGTAGTACATAGTATATGAGTGAGTTGCACTGAAAAACTTAGAATATAAGAAACGCACAGTGTAGTACATAGTATATGAGTGAGTTGCACTGAAAAACTTAGAATATAAGAAACGCACAGTGTAGTACATAGTATATGAGTGAGTTGCACTCAAAAACTTAGAATATAAGAAACGCACAGAGTAGTACATAGTATATGAGTGAGTTGCACTGAAAAACTTAGAATATAAGAAACGCACAGTGTAGTACATAGTATATGAGTGAGTTGCACTCAAAAACTTAGAATATAAGAAATGCACAGTGTAGTACATAGTATATGAGTGAGTTGCACTGAAAAACTTAGAATATAAGAAACGCACAGTGTAGCACATAGTATATGAGTGAGTTGCACTGAAAAACTTAGAATATAAGAAACGCACAGTGTAGTACATAGTATATGAGTGAGTTGCACTGATAAACTTAGAATATAAGAAACGCACAGTGTAGTACATAGTATATGAGTGAGTTGCACTGAAAAACTTAGAATATAAGAAACGCACAGTGTAGTACATAGTATATGAGTGAGTTGCACTGAAAAACTTAGAATATAAGAAACGCACAGTGTAGTACATAGTATATGAGTGAGTTGCACTGAAAAACTTAGAATATAAGAAACGCACAGTGTAGTACATAGTATATGAGTGAGTTGCACTCAAAAACTTAGAATATAAGAAACGCACAGTGTAGTACATAGTATATGAGTGAGTTGCACTGAAAAATTTAGAATATAAGAAACGCAAAGTGTAGTACATAGTATATGAGTGAGTTGCACTCAAAAACTTAGAATATAAGAAACGCACAGTGTAGTACATAGTATATGAGTGAGTTGCACTGAAAAACTTAGAATATAAGAAACGCACAGTGTAGTACATAGTATATGAGTGAGTTGCACTGAAAAACTTAGAATATAAGAAACGCACAGTGTAGTACATAGTATATGAGTGAGTTGCACTGAAAAACTTAGAATATAAGAAACGCACAGTGTAGTACATAGTATATGAGTGAGTTGCACTCAAAAACTTAGAAATTAAGAAACGCACAGTGTAGTACATAGTATATGAGTGAGTTGCACTGAAAAACTTAGAATATAAGAAACGCACAGTGTAGTACATAGTATATGAGTGAGTTGCACTGAAAAACTTAGAATATAAGAAACGCACAGTGTAGTACATAGTATATGAGTGAGTTGCACTGAAAAACTTAGAATATAAGAAACGCACAGTGTAGTACATAGTATATGAGTGAGTTGCACTGAAAAACTTAGAATATAAGAAACGCACAGTGTAGTACATAGTATATGAGTGAGTTGCACTGAAAAACTTAGAATATAAGAAACGCACAGTGTAGTACATAGTATATGAGTGAGTTGCACTCAAAAACTTAGAATATAAGAAACGCACAGTGTAGTACATAGTATATGAGTGAGTTGCACTGAAAAACTTAGAATATAAGAAACGCACAGTGTAGTACATAGTATATGAGTGAGTTGCACTGAAAAACTTAGAATATAAGAAACGCACAGTGTAGTACATAGTATATGAGTGAGTTGCACTCAAAAACTTAGAATATAAGAAACGCACAGAGTAGTACATAGTATATGAGTGAGTTGCACTGAAAAACTTAGAATATAAGAAACGCACAGTGTAGTACATAGTATATGAGTGAGTTGCACTCAAAAACTTAGAATATAAGAAATGCACAGTGTAGTACATAGTATATGAGTGAGTTGCACTGAAAAACTTAGAATATAAGAAACGCACAGTGTAGCACATAGTATATGAGTGAGTTGCACTGAAAAACTTAGAATATAAGAAACGCACAGTGTAGTACATAGTATATGAGTGAGTTGCACTGATAAACTTAGAATATAAGAAACGCACAGTGTAGTACATAGTATATGAGTGAGTTGCACTGAAAAACTTAGAATATAAGAAACGCACAGTGTAGTACATAGTATATGAGTGAGTTGCACTGAAAAACTTAGAATATAAGAAACGCACAGTGTAGTACATAGTATATGAGTGAGTTGCACTGAAAAACTTAGAATATAAGAAACGCACAGTGTAGTACATAGTATATGAGTGAGTTGCACTCAAAAACTTAGAATATAAGAAACGCACAGTGTAGTACATAGTATATGAGTGAGTTGCACTGAAAAATTTAGAATATAAGAAACGCAAAGTGTAGTACATAGTATATGAGTGAGTTGCACTCAAAAACTTAGAATATAAGAAACGCACAGTGTAGTACATAGTATATGAGTGAGTTGCACTGAAAAACTTAGACTATAAGAAACGCACAGTGTAGTACATAGTATATGAGTGAGTTGCACTGAAAAACTTAGAATATAAGAAACGCACAGTGTAGTACATAGTATATGAGTGAGTTGCACTGAAAAACTTAGAATATAAGAAACGCACAGTGTAGTACATAGTATATGAGTGAGTTGCACTGAAAAACTTAGAATTTACTGAAAAACCCGCATTACACGAAATGCACAGTGTAGTACATAGTATATGAGTGAGTTGCACTGAAAAACTTAGAATATAAGAAACGAACAGTGTAGTACATAGTATATGAGTGAGTTGCACTGAAAAACTTAGAATATAAGAAACGCACAGTGTAGTACATAGTATATGAGTGAGTTGCACTGAAAAACTTAGAATATAAGAAACGCACAGTGTAGTACATAGTATATGAGTGAGTTGCACTGAAAAACTTAGAATATAAGAAACGCACAGTGTAGTACATAGTATATGAGTGAGTTGCACTGAAAAACTTAGAATATAAGAAACGCACAGTGTAGTACATAGTATATGAGTGAGTTGCACTGAAAAACTTAGAATATAAGAAACGCACAGTGTAGTACATAGTATATGAGTGAGTTGCACTGAAAAACTTAGAATATAAGAAACGCACAGTGTAGTACATAGTATATGAGTGAGTTGCACTCAAAAACTTAGAATATAAGAAACGCACAGTGTAGTACATAGTATATGAGTGAGTTGCACTGAAAAACTTAGAATATAAGAAACGCACAGTGTAGTACATAGTATATGAGTGAGTTGCACTGAAAAACTTAGAATATAAGAAACGCACAGTGTAGTACATAGTATATGAGTGAGTTGCACTGAAAAACTTAGAATATAAGAAACGCACAGTGTAGTACATAGTATATGAGTGAGTTGCACTCAAAAACTTAGAATATAAGAAACGCACAGTGTAGTACATAGTATATGAGTGAGTTGCACTGAAAAATTTAGAATATAAGAAACGCAAAGTGTAGTACATAGTATATGAGTGAGTTGCACTCAAAAACTTAGAATATAAGAAACGCACAGTGTAGTACATAGTATATGAGTGAGTTGCACTGAAAAACTTAGAATATAAGAAACGCACAGTGTAGTACATAGTATATGAGTGAGTTGCACTGAAAAACTTAGAATATAAGAAACGCACAGTGTAGTACATAGTATATGAGTGAGTTGCACTGAAAAACTTAGAATATAAGAAACGCACAGTGTAGTACATAGTATATGAGTGAGTTGCACTGAAAAACTTAGAATTTACTGAAAAACCCGCATTACACGAAATGCACAGTGTAGTACATAGTATATGAGTGAGTTGCACTGAAAAACTTAGAATATAAGAAAAGAACAGTGTAGTACATAGTATATGAGTGAGTTGCACTGAAAAACTTAGAATATAAGAAACGCACAGTGTAGTACATAGTATATGAGTGAGTTGCACTGAAAAACTTAGAATATAAGAAACGCACAGTGTAGTACATAGTATATGAGTGAGTTGCACTGAAAAACTTAGAATATAAGAAACGCACAGTGTAGTACATAGTATATGAGTGAGTTGCACTGAAAAACTTAGAATATAAGAAACGCACAGTGTAGTACATAGTATATGAGTGAGTTGCACTGAAAAACTTAGAATATAAGAAACGCACAGTGTAGTACATAGTATATGAGTGAGTTGCACTGAAAAACTTAGAATATAAGAAACGCACAGTGTAGTACATAGTATATGAGTGAGTTGCACTCAAAAACTTAGAATATAAGAAACGCACAGTGTAGTACATAGTATATGAGTGAGTTGCACTGAAAAACTTAGAATATAAGAAACGCACAGTGTAGTACATAGTATATGAGTGAGTTGCACTGAAAAACTTAGAATATAAGAAACGCACAGTGTAGTACATAGTATATGAGTGAGTTGCACTCAAAAACTTAGAATATAAGAAACGCACAGAGTAGTACATAGTATATGAGTGAGTTGCACTGAAAAACTTAGAATATAAGAAACGCACAGTGTAGTACATAGTATATGAGTGAGTTGCACTCAAAAACTTAGAATATAAGAAATGCACAGTGTAGTACATAGTATATGAGTGAGTTGCACTGAAAAACTTAGAATATAAGAAACGCACAGTGTAGCACATAGTATATGAGTGAGTTGCACTGAAAAACTTAGAATATAAGAAACGCACAGTGTAGTACATAGTATATGAGTGAGTTGCACTGATAAACTTAGAATATAAGAAACGCACAGTGTAGTACATAGTATATGAGTGAGTTGCACTGAAAAACTTAGAATATAAGAAACGCACAGTGTAGTACATAGTATATGAGTGAGTTGCACTGAAAAACTTAGAATATAAGAAACGCACAGTGTAGTACATAGTATATGAGTGAGTTGCACTGAAAAACTTAGAATATAAGAAACGCACAGTGTAGTACATAGTATATGAGTGAGTTGCACTCAAAAACTTAGAATATAAGAAACGCACAGTGTAGTACATAGTATATGAGTGAGTTGCACTGAAAAATTTAGAATATAAGAAACGCAAAGTGTAGTACATAGTATATGAGTGAGTTGCACTCAAAAACTTAGAATATAAGAAACGCACAGTGTAGTACATAGTATATGAGTGAGTTGCACTGAAAAACTTAGAATATAAGAAACGCACAGTGTAGTACATAGTATATGAGTGAGTTGCACTGAAAAACTTAGAATATAAGAAACGCACAGTGTAGTACATAGTATATGAGTGAGTTGCACTGAAAAACTTAGAATATAAGAAACGCACAGTGTAGTACATAGTATATGAGTGAGTTGCACTGAAAAACTTAGAATTTACTGAAAAACCCGCATTACACGAAATGCACAGTGTAGTACATAGTATATGAGTGAGTTGCACTGAAAAACTTAGAATATAAGAAACGAACAGTGTAGTACATAGTATATGAGTGAGTTGCACTGAAAAACTTAGAATATAAGAAACGCACAGTGTAGTACATAGTATATGAGTGAGTTGCACTGAAAAACTTAGAATATAAGAAACGCACAGTGTAGTACATAGTATATGAGTGAGTTGCACTGAAAAACTTAGAATATAAGAAACGCACAGTGTAGTACATAGTATATGAGTGAGTTGCACTGAAAAACTTAGAATATAAGAAACGCACAGTGTAGTACATAGTATATGAGTGAGTTGCACTGAAAAACTTAGAATTTACTGAAAAACCCGCATTACACGAAATGCACAGTGTAGTACATAGTATATGAGTGAGTTGCACTGAAAAACTTAGAATATAAGAAACGAACAGTGTAGTACATAGTATATGAGTGAGTTGCACTGAAAAACTTAGAATATAAGAAACGCACAGTGTAGTACATAGTATATGAGTGAGTTGCACTGAAAAACTTAGAATATAAGAAACGCACAGTGTAGTACATAGTATATGAGTGAGTTGCACTGAAAAACTTAGAATATAAGAAACGCACAGTGTAGTACATAGTATATGAGTGAGTTGCACTGAAAAACTTAGAATATAAGAAACGCACAGTGTAGTACATAGTATATGAGTGAGTTGCACTGAAAAACTTAGAATATAAGAAACGCACAGTGTAGTACATTCTATATGAGTGAGTTGCACTGAAAAACTTAGAATATAAGAAACGCACAGTGTAGTACATAGTATATGAGTGAGTTGCACTGAAAAACTTAGAATTTACTGAAAAACCCGCATTACACGAAATGCACAGTGTAGTACATAGTATATGAGTGAGTTGCACTGAAAAACTTAGAATATAAGAAACGAACAGTGTAGTACATAGTATATGAGTGAGTTGCACTGAAAAACTTAGAATATAAGAAACGCACAGTGTAGTACATAGTATATGAGTGAGTTGCACTGAAAAACTTAGAATATAAGAAACGCACAGTGTAGTACATAGTATATGAGTGAGTTGCACTGAAAAACTTAGAATATAAGAAACGCACAGTGTAGTACATAGTATATGAGTGAGTTGCACTGAAAAACTTAGAATATAAGAAACGCACAGTGTAGTACATAGTATATGAGTGAGTTGCACTGAAAAACTTAGAATATAAGAAACGCACAGTGTAGTACATAGTATATGAGTGAGTTGCACTGAAAAACTTAGAATATAAGAAACGCACAGTGTAGTACATAGTATATGAGTGAGTTGCACTGAAAAACTTAGAATATAAGAAACGCACAGTGTAGTACATAGTATATGAGTGAGTTGCACTGAAAAACTTAGAATATAAGAAACGCACAGTGTAGTACATAGTATATGAGTGAGTTGCACTGAAAAACTTAGAATATAAGAAACGCACAGTGTAGTACATAGTATATGAGTGAGTTGCACTGAAAAACTTAGAATATAAGAAACGCACAGTGTAGTACATAGTATATGAGTGAGTTGCACTGAAAAACTTAGAATATAAGAAACGCACAGTGTAGTACATAGTATATGAGTGAGTTGCACTGAAAAACTCTAGAATATAAGAAACGCACAGTGTAGTACATAGTATATGAGTGAGTTGCACTGAAAAACTTAGAATATAAGAAACGCACAGTGTAGTACATAGTATATGAGTGAGTTGCACTAAAAAACTTAGAATATAAGAAACGCACAGTGTAGTACATAGTATATGAGTGAGTTGCACTCAAAAACTTAGAATATAAGAAACGCACAGTGTAGTACATAGTATATGAGTGAGTTGCACTGAAAAACTTAGAATATAAGAAACGCACAGTGTAGTACATAGTATATGAGTGAGTTGCACTCAAAAACTTAGAAATTAAGAAACGCACAGTGTAGTACATAGTATATGAGTGAGTTGCACTGAAAAACTTAGAATATAAGAAACGCACAGTGTAGTACATAGTATATGAGTGAGTTGCACTGAAAAACTTAGAATATAAGAAACGCACAGTGTAGTACATAGTATATGAGTGAGTTGCACTGAAAAACTTAGAATATAAGAAACGCACAGTGTAGTACATAGTATATGAGTGAGTTGCACTGAAAAACTTAGAATATAAGAAACGCACAGTGTAGTACATAGTATATGAGTGAGTTGCACTGAAAAACTTAGAATATAAGAAACGCACAGTGTAGTACATAGTATATGAGTGAGTTGCACTCAAAAACTTAGAATATAAGAAACGCACAGTGTAGTACATAGTATATGAGTGAGTTGCACTGAAAAACTTAGAATATAAGAAACGCACAGTGTAGTACATAGTATATGAGTGAGTTGCACTGAAAAACTTAGAATATAAGAAACGCACAGTGTAGTACATAGTATATGAGTGAGTTGCACTCAAAAACTTAGAATATAAGAAACGCACAGAGTAGTACATAGTATATGAGTGAGTTGCACTGAAAAACTTAGAATATAAGAAACGCACAGTGTAGTACATAGTATATGAGTGAGTTGCACTCAAAAACTTAGAATATAAGAAATGCACAGTGTAGTACATAGTATATGAGTGAGTTGCACTGAAAAACTTAGAATATAAGAAACGCACAGTGTAGCACATAGTATATGAGTGAGTTGCACTGAAAAACTTAGAATATAAGAAACGCACAGTGTAGTACATAGTATATGAGTGAGTTGCACTGATAAACTTAGAATATAAGAAACGCACAGTGTAGTACATAGTATATGAGTGAGTTGCACTGAAAAACTTAGAATATAAGAAACGCACAGTGTAGTACATAGTATATGAGTGAGTTGCACTGAAAAACTTAGAATATAAGAAACGCACAGTGTAGTACATAGTATATGAGTGAGTTGCACTGAAAAACTTAGAATATAAGAAACGCACAGTGTAGTACATAGTATATGAGTGAGTTGCACTCAAAAACTTAGAATATAAGAAACGCACAGTGTAGTACATAGTATATGAGTGAGTTGCACTGAAAAATTTAGAATATAAGAAACGCAAAGTGTAGTACATAGTATATGAGTGAGTTGCACTCAAAAACTTAGAATATAAGAAACGCACAGTGTAGTACATAGTATATGAGTGAGTTGCACTGAAAAACTTAGAATAATAAGAAACGCACAGTGTAGTACATAGTATATGAGTGAGTTGCACTGAAAAAGTTAGAATATAAGAAACGCACAGTGTAGTACATAGTATATGAGTGAGTTGCACTGAAAAACTTAGAATATAAGAAACGCACAGTGTAGTACATAGTATATGAGTGAGTTGCACTGAAAAACTTAGAATTTACTGAAAAACCCGCATTACACGAAATGCACAGTGTAGTACATAGTATATGAGTGAGTTGCACTGAAAAACTTAGAATATAAGAAACGAACAGTGTAGTACATAGTATATGAGTGAGTTGCACTGAAAAACTTAGAATATAAGAAACGCACAGTGTAGTACATAGTATATGAGTGAGTTGCACTGAAAAACTTAGAATATAAGAAACGCACAGTGTAGTACATAGTATATGAGTGAGTTGCACTGAAAAACTTAGAATATAAGAAACGCACAGTGTAGTACATAGTATATGAGTGAGTTGCACTGAAAAACTTAGAATATAAGAAACGCACAGTGTAGTACATAGTATATGAGTGAGTTGCACTGAAAAACTTAGAATATAAGAAACGCACAGTGTAGTACATAGTATATGAGTGAGTTGCACTGAAAAACTTAGAATATAAGAAACGCACAGTGTAGTACATAGTATATGAGTGAGTTGCACTGAAAAACTTAGAATATAAGAAACGCACAGTGTAGTTACATAGTATATGAGTGAGTTGCACTGAAAAACTTAGAATATAAGAAACGCACAGTGTAGTACATAGTATATGAGTGAGTTGCACTGAAAAACTTAGAATATAAGAAACGCACAGTGTAAGTACATAGTATATGAGTGAGTTGCACTCAAAAACTTAGAATATAAGAAACGCACAGTGTAGTACATAGTATATGAGTGAGTTGCACTGAAAAACTTAGAATATAAGAAACGCACAGTGTAGTACATAGTATATGAGTGAGTTGCACTGAAAAACTCTAGAATATAAGAAAGGCACAGTGTAGTACATAGTATATGAGTGAGTTGCACTGAAAAACTTAGAATATAAGAAACGCACAGTGTAGTACATAGTATATGAGTGAGTTGCACTAAAAAACTTAGAATATAAGAAACGCACAGTGTAGTACATAGTATATGAGTGAGTTGCACTCAAAAACTTAGAATATAAGAAACGCACAGTGTAGTACATAGTATATGAGTGAGTTGCACTGAAAAACTTAGAATATAAGAAACGCACAGTGTAGTACATAGTATATGAGTGAGTTGCACTCAAAAACTTAGAAATTAAGAAACGCACAGTGTAGTACATAGTATATGAGTGAGTTGCACTGAAAAACTTAGAATATAAGAAACGCACAGTGTAGTACATAGTATATGAGTGAGTTGCACTGAAAACTTAGAATATAAGAAACGCACAGTGTAGTACATAGTATATGAGTGAGTTGCACTGAAAAACTTAGAATATAAGAAACGCACAGTGTAGTACATAGTATATGAGTGAGTTGCACTGAAAAACTTAGAATATAAGAAACGCCACAGTGTAGTACATAGTATATGAGTGAGTTGCACTGAAAAACTTAGAATATAAGAAACGCACAGTGTAGTACATAGTATATGAGTGAGTTGCACTCAAAAACTTAGAATATAAGAAACCCACAGTGTAGTACATAGTATATGAGTGAGTTGCACTGAAAAACTTAGAATATAAGAAACGCACAGTGTAGTACATAGTATATGAGTGAGTTGCACTGAAAAACTTAGAATATAAGAAACGCACAGTGTAGTACATAGTATATGAGTGAGTTGCACTCAAAAACTTAGAATATAAGAAACGCACAGAGTAGTACATAGTATATGAGTGAGTTGCACTGAAAAACTTAGAATATAAGAAACGCACAGTGTAGTACATAGTATATGAGTGAGTTGCACTCAAAAACTTAGAATATAAGAAACGCACAGTGTAGTACATAGTATATGAGTGAGTTGCACTGAAAAACTTAGAATATAAGAAACGCACAGTGTAGTACATAGTATATGAGTGAGTTGCACTGAAAAACTTAGAATTTACTGAAAAACCCGCATTACACGAAATGCACAGTGTAGTACATAGTATATGAGTGAGTTGCACTCAAAAACTTAGAATATAAGAAACGCACAGTGTAGTACATAGTATATGAGTGAGTTGCACTGAAAAATTTAGAATATAAGAAACGCAAAGTGTAGTACATAGTATATGAGTGAGTTGCACTCAAAAACTTAGAATATAAGAAACGCACAGTGTAGTACATAGTATATGAGTGAGTTGCACTGAAAAACTTAGAATATAAGAAACGCACAGTGTAGTACATAGTATATGAGTGAGTTGCACTGAAAAAGTTAGAATATAAGAAACGCACAGTGTAGTACATAGTATATGAGTGAGTTGCACTGAAAAACTTAGAATATAAGAAACGCACAGTGTAGTACATAGTATATGAGTGAGTTGCACTGAAAAACTTAGAATTTACTGAAAAACCCGCATTACACGAAATGCACAGTGTAGTACATAGTATATGAGTGAGTTGCACTGAAAAACTTAGAATATAAGAAACGAACAGTGTAGTACATAGTATATGAGTGAGTTGCACTGAAAAACTTAGAATATAAGAAACGCACAGTGTAGTACATAGTATATGAGTGAGTTGCACTGAAAAACTTAGAATATAAGAAACGCACAGTGTAGTACATAGTATATGAGTGAGTTGCACTGAAAAACTTAGAATATAAGAAACGCACAGTGTAGTACATAGTATATGAGTGAGTTGCACTGAAAAACTTAGAATATAAGAAACGCACAGTGTAGTACATAGTATATGAGTGAGTTGCACTGAAAAACTTAGAATATAAGAAACGCACAGTGTAGTACATAGTATATGAGTGAGTTGCACTGAAAAACTTAGAATATAAGAAACGCACAGTGTAGTACATAGTATATGAGTGAGTTGCACTGAAAAACTTAGAATATAAGAAACGCACAGTGTAGTACATAGTATATGAGTGAGTTGCACTGAAAAACTTAGAATATAAGAAACGCACAGTGTAGTACATAGTATATGAGTGAGTTGCACTGAAAAAACTTAGAATATAAGAAACGCACAGTGGTAGTACATAGTATATGAGTGAGTTGCACTCAAAAACTTAGAATATAAGAAACGCACAGTGTAGTACATAGTATATGAGTGAGTTGCACTGAAAACTTAGAATATAAGAAACGCACAGTGTAGTACATAGTATATGAGTGAGTTGCACTGAAAAACTCTAGAATATAAGAAAGGCACAGTGTAGTACATAGTATATGAGTGAGTTGCACTGAAAAACTTAGAATATAAGAAACGCACAGTGTAGTACATAGTATATGAGTGAGTTGCACTAAAAAACTTAGAATATAAGAAACGCACCAGTGTATACATAGTATATGAGTGAGTTGCACTCAAAACTTAGAATATAAGAAACGCACAGTGTAGTACATAGTATATGAGTGAGTTGCACTGAAAAAACTTAGAATATAAGAAACGCACAGTGTAGTACATAGTATATGAGTGAGTTGCACTCAAAACTTAGAAATTAAGAAACGCACAGTGTAGTACATAGTATATGAGTGAGTTGCACTGAAAAACTTAGAATATAAGAAACGCACAGTGTAGTACATAGTATATGAGTGAGTTGCACTGAAAAACTTAGAATATAAGAAACGCAACAGTGTAGTACATAGTATATGAGTGAGTTGCACTGAAAAACTTAGAATATAAGAAACGCACAGTGTAGTACATAGTATATGAGTGAGTTGCACTGAAAAACTTAGAATATAAGAAACGCACAGTGTAGTACATAGTATATGAGTGAGTTGCACTGAAAAACTTAGAATATAAGAAACGCACAGTGTAGTACATAGTATATGAGTGAGTTGCACTCAAAAACTTAGAATATAAGAAAGCCCACAGTGTAGTACATAGTATATGAGTGAGTTGCACTGAAAAACTTAGAATATAAGAAACGCACAGTGTAGTACATAGTATATGAGTGAGTTGCACTGAAAAACTTAGAATATAAGAAACGCACAGTGTAGTACATAGTATATGAGTGAGTTGCACTCAAAAACTTAGAATATAAGAAACGCACAGAGTAGTACATAGTATATGAGTGAGTTGCACTGAAAAACTTAGAATATAAGAAACGCACAGTGTAGTACATAGTATATGAGTGAGTTGCACTCAAAAACTTAGAATATAAGAAACGCACAGTGTAGTACATAGTATATGAGTGAGTTGCACTGAAAAACTTAGAATATAAGAAACGCACAGTGTAGTACATAGTATATGAGTGAGTTGCACTGAAAAACTTAGAATTTACTGAAAACCCGCATTACACGAAATGCACAGTGTAGTACATAGTATATGAGTGAGTTGCACTGAAAAACTTAGAATATAAGAAACGAACAGTGTAGTACATAGTATATGAGTGAGTTTGCACTGAAAAACTTAGAATATAAGAAACGCACAGTGTAGTACATAGTATACTGAGTGAGTTGCACTGAAAAACTTAGAATATAAGAAACGCACAGTGTAGTACATAGTATATGAGTGAGTTGCACTGAAAAACTTAGAATATAAGAAACGCACAGTGTAGTACATAGTATATGAGTGAGTTGCACTGAAAAACTTAGAATATAAGAAACGCACAGTGTAGTACATAGTATATGAGTGAGTTGCACTGAAAAACTTAGAATTACTGAAAAACCCGCATTACACGAAATGCACAGTGTAGTACATAGTATATGAGTGAGTTGCACTGAAAAACTTAGAATATAAGAAACGAACAGTGTAGTACATAGTATATGAGTGAGTTGCACTGAAAAACTTAGAATATAAGAAACGCACAGTGTAAGTACATAGTATATGAGTGAGTTGCACTGAAAAACTTAGAATATAAGAAACGCAACAGTGTAGTACATAGTATATGAGTGAGTTGCACTGAAAAACTTAGAATATAAGAAACGCACAGTGTAGTACATAGTATATGAGGTGAGTTGCACTGAAAAACTTAGAATATAAGAAACGCACAGTGTAGTACATAGTATATGAGTGAGTTGCACTGAAAAACTTAGAATATAAGAAACGCACAGTGTAGTACATTCTATATGAGTGAGTTGCACTGAAAAACTTAGAATATAAGAAACGCACAGTGTAGTACATAGTATATGAGTGAGTTGCACTGAAAAACTTAGAATGTTACTGAAAAAACCCGCATTACACGAAATGCACAGTGTAGTACATAGTATATGAGTGAGTTGCACTGAAAAACTTAGAATATAAGAAACGAACAGTGTAGTACATAGTATATGAGTGAGTTGCACTGAAAAACTTAGAATATAAGAAACGCACAGTGTAGTACATAGTATATGAGTGAGTTGCACTGAAAAACTTAGAATATAAGAAACGCACAGTGTAGTACATAGTATATGAGTGAGTTGCACTGAAAAACTTAGAATATAAGAAACGCACAGTGTAGTACATAGTATATGAGTGAGTTGCACTGAAAAACTTAGAATATAAGAAACGCACAGTGTAGTACATAGTATATGAGTGAGTTGCACTGAAAAACTTAGAATATAAGAAACGCACAGTGTAGTACATAGTATATGAGTGAGTTGCACTGAAAAACTTAGAATATAAGAACGCACAGTGTAGTACATAGTATATGAGTGAGTTGCACTGAAAAACTTAGAATATAAGAAACGCACAGTGTAGTACATAGTATATGAGTGAGTTGCACTGAAAAACTTAGATATAAGAAACGCACAGTGTAGTACATAGTATATGAGTGAGTTGCACTGAAAAACTTAGAATATAAGAAACGCACAGTGTAGTACATAGTATATGAGTGAGTTGCACTGAAAAACTTAGAATATAAGAAACGCACAGTGTAGTACATAGTATATGAGTGAGTTGCACTGAAAAACTAGAATATAAGAAACGCACAGTGTAGTACATAGTATATGAGTGAGTTGCACTGAAAAACTCTAGAATATAAGAAACGCACAGTGTAGTACATAGTATATGAGTGAGTTGCACTGAAAACTTAGAATATAAGAAACGCACCAGTGTAGTACA
>NW_028227929.1:0-31285 GCF_978045245.1 Mus caroli | reverse complement strand
GTACATAGTATATGAGTGAGTTGCACTGAAAAACTTAGAATATAAGAAACGCACAGTGTAGTACATAGTATATGAATGAGTGAGTTGCACTGAAAAACTTAGAATATAAGAAACGCACAGTGTAGTACATAGTATATGAGTGAGTTGCACTGAAAAACTTAGAATATAAGAAACGCACAGTGTAGTACATAGTATATGAGTGAGTTGCACTGAAAAACTTAGAATATAAGAAACGCACAGTGTAGTACATAGTATATGAGTGAGTTGCACTGAAAAACTTAGAATATAAGAAACGCACAGTGTAGTACATAGTATATGAGTGAGTTGCACTGAAAAACTTAGAACATAAGAAACGCACAGTGTAGTACATAGTATATGAGTGAGTTGCACTGAAAAACTTAGAATATAAGAAACGCACAGTGTAGTACATAGTATATGAGTGAGTTGCACTGAAAAACTTAGAATATAAGAAACGCACAGTGTAGTACATAGTATATGAGTGAGTTGCACTGAAAAACTTAGAATATAAGAAACGCACAGTGTAGTACATAGTATATGAGTGAGTTGCACTGAAAAACTTAGAATATAAGAAACGCACAGTGTAGTACATAGTATATGAGTGAGTTGCACTGAAAAACTTAGAATATAAGAAACGCACAGTGTAGTACATAGTATATGAATGAGTGAGTTGCACTGAAAAACTTAGAATATAAGAAACGCACAGTGTAGTACATAGTATATGAGTGAGTTGCACTGAAAAACTTAGAATATAAGAAACGCACAGTGTAGTACATAGTATATGAGTGAGTTGCACTGAAAAACTTAGAATATAAGAAACGCACAGTGTAGTACATAGTATATGAGTGAGTTGCACTGAAAAACTCTAGAATATAAGAAACGCACAGTGTAGTACATAGTATATGAGTGAGTTGCACTGAAAAACTTAGAATATAAGAAACGCACAGTGTAGTACATAGTATATGAGTGAGTTGCACTGAAAAACTTAGAATATAAGAATCGCACAGTGTAGTACATAGTATATGAGTGAGTTGCACTCAAAAACTTAGAATATAAGAAACGAACAGTGTAGTACATAGTATATGAGTGAGTTGCACTGAAAAACTTAGAATATAAGAAACGCACAGTGTAGTACATAGTATATGAGTGAGTTGCACTGAAAAACTTAGAATATAAGAAACGCACAGTGTAGTACATAGTATATGAGTGAGTTGCACTGAAAAACTTAGAACATAAGAAACGCACAGTGTAGTACATAGTATATGAGTGAGTTGCACTGAAAAACTTAGAATATAAGAAACGCACAGTGTAGTACATAGTATATGAGTGAGTTGCACTGAAAAACTTAGAATATAAGAAACGCACAGTGTAGTACATAGTATATGAGTGAGTTGCACTGAAAAACTTAGAATATAAGAAACGCACACTGTAGTACATAGTATATGAGTGAGTTGCACTGAAAAACTTAGAATATAAGAAACGCACAGTGTAGTACATAGTATATGAGTGAGTTGCACTGAAAAACTTAGAATATAAGAAACGCACAGTGTAGTACATAGTATATGAGTGAGTTGCACTGAAAAACTTAGAATATAAGAAACGCACAGTGTAGTACATAGTATATGAGTGAGTTGCACTGAAAAACTTAGAATATAAGAAACGCACAGTGTAGTACATAGTATATGAGTGAGTTGCACTGAAAAACTTAGAATATAAGAAACGCACAGTGTAGTACATAGTATATGAGTGAGTTGCACTCAAAAACTTAGAATATAAGAAACGCACAGTGTAGTACATAGTATATGAGTGAGTTGCACTGAAAAACTTAGAATATAAGAAACGCACAGTGTAGTACATAGTATATGAGTGAGTTGCACTCAAAAACTTAGAATATAAGAAACGCACACTGTAGTACATAGTATATGAGTGAGTTGCACTGAAAAACTTAGAATATAAGAAACGCACAGTGTAGTACATAGTATATGAGTGAGTTGCACTGAAAAACTTAGAATATAAGAAACGCACAGTGTAGTACATAGTATATGAGTGAGTTGCACTGAAAAACTTAGAATATAAGAAACGCACAGTGTAGTACATAGTATATGAGTGAGTTGCACTGAAAAACTTAGAATATAAGAAACGCACAGTGTAGTACATAGTATATGAGTGAGTTGCACTGAAAAACTTAGAATATAAGAAACGCACAGTGTAGTACATAGTATATGAGTGAGTTGCACTCAAAAACTTAGAATATAAGAAACGCACAGTGTAGTACATAGTATATGAGTGAGTTGCAATGAAAAACTTAGAATATAAGAAAAGCACAGTGTAGTACATAGTATATGAGTGAGTTGCACTGAAAAACTTAGAATATAAGAAACGCACAGTGTAGTACATAGTATATGAGTGAGTTGCACTGAAAAACTTAGAATTTACTGAAAAACCCGCATTACACGAAATGCACAGTGTAGTACATAGTATATGAGTGAGTTGCACTGAAAAACTTAGAATATAAGAAACGCACAGTGTAGTACATAGTATATGAGTGAGTTGCACTGAAAAACTTAGAATATAAGAAACGCACAGTGTAGTACATAGTATATGAGTGAGTTGCACTGAAAAACTTAGAATATAAGAAACGCACAGTGTAGTACATAGTATATGAGTGAGTTGCACTGAAAAACTTAGAATATAAGAAACGCACAGTGTAGTACATAGTATATGAGTGAGTTGCACTCAAAAACTTAGAATATAAGAAACGCACAGTGTAGTACATAGTATATGAGTGAGTTGCACTGAAAAACTTAGAATATAAGAAACGCACAGTGTAGTACATAGTATATGAGTGAGTTGCACTGAAAAACTCTAGAATATAAGAAACGCACAGTGTAGTACATAGTATATGAGTGAGTTGCACTGAAAAACTTAGAATATAAGAAACGCACAGTGTAGTACATAGTATATGAGTGAGTTGCACTCAAAAACTTAGAATATAAGAAACGCACAGTGTAGTACATAGTATATGAGTGAGTTGCACTCAAAAACTTAGAATATAAGAAACGCACAGTGTAGTACATAGTATATGAGTGAGTTGCACTCAAAAACTTAGAATATAAGAAACGCACAGTGTAGTACATAGTATATGAGTGAGTTGCACTGAAAAACTTAGAATATAAGAAACGCACAGTGTAGTACATAGTATATGAGTGAGTTGCACTCAAAAACTTAGAAATTAAGAAACGCACAGTGTAGTACATAGTATATGAGTGAGTTGCACTGAAAAACTTAGAATATAAGAAACGCACAGTGTAGTACATAGTATATGAGTGAGTTGCACTGAAAAACTTAGAATATAAGAAACGCACAGTGTAGTACATAGTATATGAGTGAGTTGCACTGAAAAACTTAGAATATAAGAAAAGCACAGTGTAGTACATAGTATATGAGTGAGTTGCACTGAAAAACTTAGAATATAAGAAACGCACAGTGTAGTACATAGTATATGAGTGAGTTGCACTGAAAAACTTAGAATTTACTGAAAAACCCGCATTACACGAAATGCACAGTGTAGTACATAGTATATGAGTGAGTTGCACTGAAAAACTTAGAATATAAGAAACGAACAGTGTAGTACATAGTATATGAGTGAGTTGCACTGAAAAACTTAGAATATAAGAAACGCACAGTGTAGTACATAGTATATGAGTGAGTTGCACTGAAAAACTTAGAATATAAGAAAAGCACAGTGTAGTACATAGTATATGAGTGAGTTGCACTGAAAAATTTAGAATATAAGAAACGCACAGTGTAGTACATAGTATATGAGTGAGTTGCACTGAAAAACTTAGAATATAAGAAACGCACAGTGTAGTACATAGTATATGAGTGAGTTGCACTGAAAAACTTAGAATATAAGAAACGCACAGTGTAGTACATAGTATATGAGTGAGTTGCACTGAAAAACTTAGAATATAAGAAACGCACAGTGTAGTACATAGTATATGAGTGAGAGTTGCACTGAAAAACTTAGAATATAAGAAACGCACAGTGTAGTACATAGTATATGAGTGAGTTGCACTGAAAAACTTAGAATATAAGAAACGCACAGTGTAGTACATAGTATATGAGTGAGTTGCACTGAAAAACTTAGAATATAAGAAACGCACAGTGTAGTACATAGTATATGAGTGAGTTGCACTCAAAAACTTAGAATATAAGAAACGCACAGTGTAGTACATAGTATATGAGTGAGTTGCACTGAAAAACTTAGAATATAAGAAACGCACAGTGTAGTACATAGTATATGAGTGAGTTGCACTGAAAAACTCTAGAATATAAGAAACGCACAGTGTAGTACATAGTATATGAGTGAGTTGCACTGAAAAACTTAGAATATAAGAAACGCACAGTGTAGTACATAGTATATGAGTGAGTTGCACTAAAAAACTTAGAATATAAGAAACGCACAGTGTAGTACATAGTATATGAGTGAGTTGCACTCAAAAACTTAGAATATAAGAAACGCACAGTGTAGTACATAGTATATGAGTGAGTTGCACTGAAAAACTTAGAATATAAGAAACGCACAGTGTAGTACATAGTATATGAGTGAGTTGCACTCAAAAACTTAGAAATTAAGAAACGCACAGTGTAGTACATAGTATATGAGTGAGTTGCACTGAAAAACTTAGAATATAAGAAACGCACAGTGTAGTACATAGTATATGAGTGAGTTGCACTGAAAAACTTAGAATATAAGAAACGCACAGTGTAGTACATAGTATATGAGTGAGTTGCACTGAAAAACTTAGAATATAAGAAACGCACAGTGTAGTACATAGTATATGAGTGAGTTGCACTGAAAAACTTAGAATATAAGAAACGCACAGTGTAGTACATAGTATATGAGTGAGTTGCACTGAAAAACTTAGAATATAAGAAACGCACAGTGTAGTACATAGTATATGAGTGAGTTGCACTGAAAAACTTAGAATATAAGAAAAGCACAGTGTAGTACATAGTATATGAGTGAGTTGCACTGAAAAACTTAGAATATAAGAAACGCACAGTGTAGTACATAGTATATGAGTGAGTTGCACTGAAAAACTTAGAATTTACTGAAAAACCCGCATTACACGAAATGCACAGTGTAGTACATAGTATATGAGTGAGTTGCACTGAAAAACTTAGAATATAAGAAACGAACAGTGTAGTACATAGTATATGAGTGAGTTGCACTGAAAAACTTAGAATATAAGAAACGCACAGTGTAGTACATAGTATATGAGTGAGTTGCACTGAAAAACTTAGAATATAAGAAACGCACAGTGTAGTACATAGTATATGAGTGAGTTGCACTGAAAAACTTAGAATATAAGAAACGCACAGTGTAGTACATAGTATATGAGTGAGTTGCACTGAAAAACTTAGAATATAAGAAACGCACAGTGTAGTACATAGTATATGAGTGAGTTGCACTGAAAAACTTAGAATATAAGAAACGCACAGTGTAGTACATAGTATATGAGTGAGTTGCACTGAAAAACTTAGAATATAAGAAACGCACAGTGTAGTACATAGTATATGAGTGAGTTGCACTGAAAAACTTAGAATATAAGAAACGCACAGTGTAGTACATAGTATATGAGTGAGTTGCACTGAAAAACTTAGAATATAAGAAACGCACAGTGTAGTACATAGTATATGAGTGAGTTGCACTGAAAAACTTAGAATATAAGAAACGCACAGTGTAGTACATAGTATATGAGTGAGTTGCACTCAAAAACTTAGAATATAAGAAACGCACAGTGTAGTACATAGTATATGAGTGAGTTGCACTGAAAAACTTAGAATATAAGAAACGCACAGTGTAGTACATAGTATATGAGTGAGTTGCACTGAAAAACTCTAGAATATAAGAAACGCACAGTGTAGTACATAGTATATGAGTGAGTTGCACTGAAAAACTTAGAATATAAGAAACGCACAGTGTAGTACATAGTATATGAGTGAGTTGCACTAAAAAACTTAGAATATAAGAAACGCACAGTGTAGTACATAGTATATGAGTGAGTTGCACTGAAAAACTTAGAATATAAGAAACGCACAGTGTAGTACATAGTATATGAGTGAGTTGCACTGAAAAACTTAGAATATAAGAAAAGCACAGTGTAGTACATAGTATATGAGTGAGTTGCACTGAAAAACTTAGAATATAAGAAACGCACAGTGTAGTACATAGTATATGAGTGAGTTGCACTGAAAAACTTAGAATTACTGAAAACCCGCATTACACGAAATGCACAGTGTAGTACATAGTATATGAGTGAGTTGCACTGAAAAACTTAGAATATAAGAAACGAACAGTGTAGTACATAGTATATGAGTGAGTTGCACTGAAAAACTTAGAATATAAGAAACGCACAGTGTAGTACATAGTATATGAGTGAGTTGCACTGAAAAACTTAGAATATAAGAAAAGCACAGTGTAGTACATAGTATATGAGTGAGTTGCACTGAAAAATTTAGAATATAAGAAACGCACAGTGTAGTACATAGTATATGAGTGAGTTGCACTGAAAAACTTAGAATATAAGAAACGCACAGTGTAGTACATAGTATATGAGTGAGTTGCACTGAAAAACTTAGAATATAAGAAACGCACAGTGTAGTACATAGTATATGAGTGAGTTGCACTGAAAAACTTAGAATATAAGAAACGCACAGTGTAGTACATAGTATATGAGTGAGTTGCACTGAAAAACTTAGAATATAAGAAACGCACAGTGTAGTACATAGTATATGAGTGAGTTGCACTGAAAAACTTAGAATATAAGAAACGCACAGTGTAGTACATAGTATATGAGTGAGTTGCACTGAAAAACTTAGAATATAAGAAACGCACAGTGTAGTACATAGTATATGAGTGAGTTGCACTCAAAAACTTAGAATATAAGAAACGCACAGTGTAGTACATAGTATATGAGTGAGTTGCACTGAAAAACTTAGAATATAAGAAACGCACAGTGTAGTACATAGTATATGAGTGAGTTGCACTGAAAAACTCTAGAATATAAGAAACGCACAGTGTAGTACATAGTATATGAGTGAGTTGCACTGAAAAACTTAGAATATAAGAAACGCACAGTGTAGTACATAGTATATGAGTGAGTTGCACTAAAAAACTTAGAATATAAGAAACGCACAGTGTAGTACATAGTATATGAGTGAGTTGCACTCAAAAACTTAGAATATAAGAAACGCACAGTGTAGTACATAGTATATGAGTGAGTTGCACTGAAAAACTTAGAATATAAGAAACGCACAGTGTAGTACATAGTATATGAGTGAGTTGCACTCAAAAACTTAGAAATTAAGAAACGCACAGTGTAGTACATAGTATATGAGTGAGTTGCACTGAAAAACTTAGAATATAAGAAACGCACAGTGTAGTACATAGTATATGAGTGAGTTGCACTGAAAAACTTAGAATATAAGAAACGCACAGTGTAGTACATAGTATATGAGTGAGTTGCACTGAAAAACTTAGAATATAAGAAACGCACAGTGTAGTACATAGTATATGAGTGAGTTGCACTGAAAAACTTAGAATATAAGAAACGCACAGTGTAGTACATAGTATATGAGTGAGTTGCACTGAAAAACTTAGAATATAAGAAACGCACAGTGTAGTACATAGTATATGAGTGAGTTGCACTGAAAAACTTAGAATATAAGAAAAGCACAGTGTAGTACATAGTATATGAGTGAGTTGCACTGAAAAACTTAGAATATAAGAAACGCACAGTGTAGTACATAGTATATGAGTGAGTTGCACTGAAAAACTTAGAATTTACTGAAAAACCCGCATTACACGAAATGCACAGTGTAGTACATAGTATATGAGTGAGTTGCACTGAAAAACTTAGAATATAAGAAACGAACAGTGTAGTACATAGTATATGAGTGAGTTGCACTGAAAAACTTAGAATATAAGAAACGCACAGTGTAGTACATAGTATATGAGTGAGTTGCACTGAAAAACTTAGAATATAAGAAACGCACAGTGTAGTACATAGTATATGAGTGAGTTGCACTGAAAAACTTAGAATATAAGAAACGCACAGTGTAGTACATAGTATATGAGTGAGTTGCACTGAAAAACTTAGAATATAAGAAACGCACAGTGTAGTACATAGTATATGAGTGAGTTGCACTGAAAAACTTAGAATATAAGAAACGCACAGTGTAGTACATAGTATATGAGTGAGTTGCACTGAAAAACTTAGAATATAAGAAACGCACAGTGTAGTACATAGTATATGAGTGAGTTGCACTGAAAAACTTAGAATATAAGAAACGCACAGTGTAGTACATAGTATATGAGTGAGTTGCACTGAAAAACTTAGAATATAAGAAACGCACAGTGTAGTACATAGTATATGAGTGAGTTGCACTGAAAAACTTAGAATATAAGAAACGCACAGTGTAGTACATAGTATATGAGTGAGTTGCACTCAAAAACTTAGAATATAAGAAACGCACAGTGTAGTACATAGTATATGAGTGAGTTGCACTGAAAAACTTAGAATATAAGAAACGCACAGTGTAGTACATAGTATATGAGTGAGTTGCACTGAAAAACTCTAGAATATAAGAAACGCACAGTGTAGTACATAGTATATGAGTGAGTTGCACTGAAAAACTTAGAATATAAGAAACGCACAGTGTAGTACATAGTATATGAGTGAGTTGCACTAAAAAACTTAGAATATAAGAAACGCACAGTGTAGTACATAGTATATGAGTGAGTTGCACTGAAAAACTTAGAATATAAGAAACGCACAGTGTAGTACATAGTATATGAGTGAGTTGCACTGAAAAACTCTAGAATATAAGAAACGCACAGTGTAGTACATAGTATATGAGTGAGTTGCACTGAAAAACTTAGAATATAAGAAACGCACAGTGTAGTACATAGTATATGAGTGAGTTGCACTAAAAAACTTAGAATATAAGAAACGCACAGTGTAGTACATAGTATATGAGTGAGTTGCACTGAAAAACTTAGAATATAAGAAACGCACAGTGTAGTACATAGTATATGAGTGAGTTGCACTCAAAAACTTAGAAATTAAGAAACGCACAGTGTAGTACATAGTATATGAGTGAGTTGCACTGAAAAACTTAGAATATAAGAAACGCACAGTGTAGTACATAGTATATGAGTGAGTTGCACTGAAAAACTTAGAATATAAGAAACGCACAGTGTAGTACATAGTATATGAGTGAGTTGCACTGAAAAACTTAGAATATAAGAAACGCACAGTGTAGTACATAGTATATGAGTGAGTTGCACTGAAAAACTTAGAATATAAGAAACGCACAGTGTAGTACATAGTATATGAGTGAGTTGCACTGAAAAACTTAGAATATAAGAAACGCACAGTGTAGTACATAGTATATGAGTGAGTTGCACTGAAAAACTTAGAATATAAGAAACGCACAGTGTAGTACATAGTATATGAGTGAGTTGCACTGAAAAACTTAGAATATAAGAAACGCACAGTGTAGTACATAGTATATGAGTGAGTTGCACTGAAAAACTTAGAATATAAGAAACGCACAGTGTAGTACATAGTATATGAGTGAGTTGCACTCAAAAACTTAGAATATAAGAAACGCACAGAGTAGTACATAGTATATGAGTGAGTTGCACTGAAAAACTTAGAATATAAGAAACGCACAGTGTAGTACATAGTATATGAGTGAGTTGCACTCAAAAACTTAGAATATAAGAAATGCACAGTGTAGTACATAGTATATGAGTGAGTTGCACTGAAAAACTTAGAATATAAGAAACGCACAGTGTAGCACATAGTATATGAGTGAGTTGCACTGAAAAACTTAGAATATAAGAAACGCACAGTGTAGTACATAGTATATGAGTGAGTTGCACTGATAAACTTAGAATATAAGAAACGCACAGTGTAGTACATAGTATATGAGTGAGTTGCACTCAAAAACTTAGAATATAAGAAACGCACAGTGTAGTACATAGTATATGAGTGAGTTGCACTGAAAAACTTAGAATATAAGAAACGCACAGTGTAGTACATAGTATATGAGTGAGTTGCACTCAAAAACTTAGAATATAAGAAACGCACAGTGTAGTACATAGTATATGAGTGAGTTGCACTGAAAAACTTAGAATATAAGAAACGCAAAGTGTAGTACATAGTATATGAGTGAGTTGCACTCAAAAACTTAGAATATAAGAAACGCACAGTGTAGTACATAGTATATGAGTGAGTTGCACTGAAAAACTTAGAATATAAGAAACGCACAGTGTAGTACATAGTATATGAGTGAGTTGCACTGAAAAACTTAGAATATAAGAAACGCACAGTGTAGTACATAGTATATGAGTGAGTTGCACTGAAAAACTTAGAATTTACTGAAAAACCGGCATTACACGAAATGCACAGTGTAGTACATAGTATATGAGTGAGTTGCACTGAAAAACTTAGAATATAAGAAACGCACAGTGTAGTACATAGTATATGAGTGAGTTGCACTCAAAAACTTAGAATATAAGAAACGCACAGTGTAGTACATAGTATATGAGTGAGTTGCACTGAAAAACTTAGAATATAAGAAACGCACAGTGTAGTACATAGTATATGAGTGAGTTGCACTGAGAAACTTAGAATATAAGAAACGCACAGTGTAGTACATAGTATATGAGTGAGTTGCACTCAAAAACTTAGAATATAAGAAACGCACAGTGTATTACATAGTATATGAGTGAGTTGCACTGAAAAACTTAGAATATAAGAAACGCACAGTGTAGTACATAGTATATGAATGAGTTGCACTGAAAAACTTATAATATAAGAAACGCACAGTGTAGTACATAGTATATGAGTGAGTTGCACTGAAAAACTCTAGAATATAAGAAACGCACAGTGTAGTACATAGTATATGAGTGAGTTGCACTGAAAAACTTAGAATATAAGAAACACACAGTGTAGTATATAGTATATGAGTGAGTTGCACTAAAAAACTTAGAATATAAGAAACGCACAGTGTAGTACATAGTATATGAGTGAGTTGCACTGAAAAACTTAGAATATAAGAAACGCACAGTGTAGTACATAGTATATGAGTGAGTTGCACTGAAAAACTTAGAATATAAGAAACGCACAGTGTAGTACATAGTATATGAGTGAGTTGCACTGAAAAACTTAGAATATAAGAAACGCACAGTGTAGTACATAGTATATGAGTGAGTTGCACTGAAAAACTTAGAATATAAGAAACGCACAATGTAGTACATAGTATATGAGTGAGTTGCACTGAAAAACTTAGAATATAAGAAACGCACAGTGTAGTACATAGTATATGAGTGAGTTGCACTGAAAAACTTAGAATATAAGAAACGCACAGTGTAGTACATAGTATATGAGTGAGTTGCACTGAAAAACTTAGAATATAAGAAACGCACAGTGTAGTACATAGTATATGAGTGAGATGCACTGAAAAACTTAGAATATAAGAAACGCACAGTGTAGTACATAGTATATGAGTGAGTTGCACTGAAAAACTTAGAATATAAGAAACGCACAGTGTAGTACATAGTATATGAGTGAGTTGCACTGAAAAACTTAGAATATAAGAAACGCACAGTGTAGTACATAGTATATGAGTGAGTTGCACTGAAAAACTTAGAATATAAGAAACGCACAGTGTAGTACATAGTATATGAGTGAGTTGCACTGAAAAACTTAGAATTTACTGAAAAACCGGCATTACACGAAATGCACAGTGTAGTACATAGTATATGAGTGAGTTGCACTGAAAAACTTAGAATATAAGAAACGCACAGTGTAGTACATAATATATGAGTGAGTTGCACTGAAAAACTTAGAATATAAGAAACGCACAGTGTAGTACATAGTATATGAGTGAGTTGCACTGAAAAACTTAGAATATAAGAAACGCACAGTGTAGGACATAGTATATGAGTGAGTTGCACTCAAAAACTTAGAATATAAGAAACGCACAGTGTAGTACATAGTATATGAGTGAGTTGCACTGAAAAACTTAGAATATAAGAAACGCACAGTGTAGTACATAGTATATGAGTGAGTTGCACTGAAAAACTTAGAATATAAGAAACGCACAGTGTAGTACATAGTATATGAGTGAGTTGCACTCAAAAACTTAGAATATAAGAAACGCACAGTGTAGTACATAGTATATGAGTGAGTTGCACTGAAAAACTTAGAATATAAGAAACGCACAGTGTAGTACATAGTATATGAGTGAGTTGCACTGAAAAACTTAGAATATAAGAAACGCACAGTGTAGTACATAGTATATGAGTGAGTTGCACTGAAAAACTCTAGAATATAAGAAACGCACAGTGTAGTACATAGTATATGAGTGAGTTGCACTGAAAAACTTAGAATATAAGAAACGCACAGTGTAGTATATAGTATATGAGTGAGTTGCACTGAAAAACTTAGAATATAAGAAACGCACAGTGTAGTACATAGTATATGAGTGAGTTGCACTGAAAAACTTAGAATATAAGAAACGCACAGTGTAGTACATAGTATATGAGTGAGTTGCACTGAAAAACTTAGAATATAAGAAACGCACAGTGTAGTACATAGTATATGAGTGAGTTGCACTGAAAAACTTAGAATATAAGAAACGCACAGTGTAGTACATAGTATATGAGTGAGTTGCACTGAAAAACTTAGAATATAAGAAACGCACAGTGTAGTACATAGTATATGAGTGAGTTGCACTGAAAAACTTAGAATATAAGAAACGCACAGTGTAGTACATAGTATATGAGTGAGTTGCACTGAAAAACTTAGAATATAAGAAACGCACAGTGTAGTACATAGTATATGAGTGAGTTGCACTCAAAAACTTAGAATATAAGAAACGCACAGTGTAGTACATAGTATATGAGTGAGATGCACTGAAAAACTTAGAATATAAGAAACGCACAGTGTAGTACATAGTATATGAGTGAGTTGCACTGAAAAACTTAGAATATAAGAAACGCACAGTGTAGTACATAGTATATGAGTGAGTTGCACTGAAAAACTTAGAATATAAGAAACGCACAGTGTAGTACATAGTATATGAGTGAGTTGCACTGAAAAACTTAGAATATAAGAAACGCACAGTGTAGTACATAGTATATGAGTGAGTTGCACTGAAAAACTTAGAATATAAGACACGCACAGTGTAGTACATAGTATATGAGTGAGTTGCACTGAAAAACTTAGAATTTACTGAAAAACCCGCATTACACGAAATGCACAGTGTAGTACATAGTATATGAGTGAGTTGCACTGAAAAACTTAGAATATAAGAAACGCACAGTGTAGTACATAGTATATGAGTGAGTTGCACTGAAAAACTTAGAATATAAGAAACGCACAGTGTAGTACATAGTATATGAGTGAGTTGCACTGAAAAACTTAGAATATAAGAAACGCACAGTGTAGTACATAGTATATGAGTGAGTTGCACTGAGAAACTTAGAATATAAGAAACGCACAGTGTAGTACATAGTATATGAGTGAGTTGCACTCAAAAACTTAGAATATAAGAAACGCACAGTGTAGTACATAGTATATGAGTGAGTTGCACTGAAAAACTTAGAATATAAGAAACGCACAGTGTAGTACATAGTATATGAATGAGTTGCACTGAAAAACTTATAATATAAGAAACGCAGAGTGTAGTACATAGTATATGAGTGAGTTGCACTGAAAAACTCTAGAATATAAGAAACGCACAGTGTAGTACATAGTATATGAGTGAGTTGCACTGAAAAACTTAGAATATAAGAAACACACAGTGTAGTATATAGTATATGAGTGAGTTGCACTAAAAAACTTAGAATATAAGAAACGCACAGTGTAGTACATAGTATATGAGTGAGTTGCACTGAAAAACTTAGAATATAAGAAACGCACAGTGTAGTACATAGTATATGAGTGAGTTGCACTGAAAAACTTAGAATATAAGAAACGCACAGTGTAGTACATAGTATATGAGTGAGTTGCACTGAAAAACTTAGAATATAAGAAACGCACAGTGTAGTACATAGTATATGAGTGAGTTGCACTGAAAAACTTAGAATATAAGAAACGCACAATGTAGTACATAGTATATGAGTGAGTTGCACTGAAAAACTTAGAATATAAGAAACGCACAGTGTAGTACATAGTATATGAGTGAGTTGCACTGAAAAACTTAGAATATAAGAAACGCACAGTGTAGTACATAGTATATGAGTGAGTTGCACTGAAAAACTTAGAATATAAGAAACGCACAGTGTAGTACATAGTATATGAGTGAGATGCACTGAAAAACTTAGAATATAAGAAACGCACAGTGTAGTACATAGTATATGAGTGAGTTGCACTGAAAAACTTAGAATATAAGAAACGCACAGTGTAGTACATAGTATATGAGTGAGTTGCACTCAAAAACTTAGAATATAAGAAACGCACAGAGTAGTACATAGTATATGAGTGAGTTGCACTGAAAAACTTAGAATATAAGAAACGCACAGTGTAGTACATAGTATATGAGTGAGTTGCACTCAAAAACTTAGAATATAAGAAATGCACAGTGTAGTACATAGTATATGAGTGAGTTGCACTGAAAAACTTAGAATATAAGAAACGCACAGTGTAGCACATAGTATATGAGTGAGTTGCACTGAAAAACTTAGAATATAAGAAACGCACAGTGTAGTACATAGTATATGAGTGAGTTGCACTGATAAACTTAGAATATAAGAAACGCACAGTGTAGTACATAGTATATGAGTGAGTTGCACTCAAAAACTTAGAATATAAGAAACGCACAGTGTAGTACATAGTATATGAGTGAGTTGCACTGAAAAACTTAGAATATAAGAAACGCACAGTGTAGTACATAGTATATGAGTGAGTTGCACTCAAAAACTTAGAATATAAGAAACGCACAGTGTAGTACATAGTATATGAGTGAGTTGCACTGAAAAACTTAGAATATAAGAAACGCAAAGTGTAGTACATAGTATATGAGTGAGTTGCACTCAAAAACTTAGAATATAAGAAACGCACAGTGTAGTACATAGTATATGAGTGAGTTGCACTGAAAAACTTAGAATATAAGAAACGCACAGTGTAGTACATAGTATATGAGTGAGTTGCACTGAAAAACTTAGAATATAAGAAACGCACAGTGTAGTACATAGTATATGAGTGAGTTGCACTGAAAAACTTAGAATTTACTGAAAAACCGGCATTACACGAAATGCACAGTGTAGTACATAGTATATGAGTGAGTTGCACTGAAAAACTTAGAATATAAGAAACGCACAGTGTAGTACATAGTATATGAGTGAGTTGCACTCAAAAACTTAGAATATAAGAAACGCACAGTGTAGTACATAGTATATGAGTGAGTTGCACTGAAAAACTTAGAATATAAGAAACGCACAGTGTAGTACATAGTATATGAGTGAGTTGCACTGAGAAACTTAGAATATAAGAAACGCACAGTGTAGTACATAGTATATGAGTGAGTTGCACTCAAAAACTTAGAATATAAGAAACGCACAGTGTATTACATAGTATATGAGTGAGTTGCACTGAAAAACTTAGAATATAAGAAACGCACAGTGTAGTACATAGTATATGAATGAGTTGCACTGAAAAACTTATAATATAAGAAACGCACAGTGTAGTACATAGTATATGAGTGAGTTGCACTGAAAAACTCTAGAATATAAGAAACGCACAGTGTAGTACATAGTATATGAGTGAGTTGCACTGAAAAACTTAGAATATAAGAAACACACAGTGTAGTATATAGTATATGAGTGAGTTGCACTAAAAAACTTAGAATATAAGAAACGCACAGTGTAGTACATAGTATATGAGTGAGTTGCACTGAAAAACTTAGAATATAAGAAACGCACAGTGTAGTACATAGTATATGAGTGAGTTGCACTGAAAAACTTAGAATATAAGAAACGCACAGTGTAGTACATAGTATATGAGTGAGTTGCACTGAAAAACTTAGAATATAAGAAACGCACAGTGTAGTACATAGTATATGAGTGAGTTGCACTGAAAAACTTAGAATATAAGAAACGCACAATGTAGTACATAGTATATGAGTGAGTTGCACTGAAAAACTTAGAATATAAGAAACGCACAGTGTAGTACATAGTATATGAGTGAGTTGCACTGAAAAACTTAGAATATAAGAAACGCACAGTGTAGTACATAGTATATGAGTGAGTTGCACTGAAAAACTTAGAATATAAGAAACGCACAGTGTAGTACATAGTATATGAGTGAGATGCACTGAAAAACTTAGAATATAAGAAACGCACAGTGTAGTACATAGTATATGAGTGAGTTGCACTGAAAAACTTAGAATATAAGAAACGCACAGTGTAGTACATAGTATATGAGTGAGTTGCACTGAAAAACTTAGAATATAAGAAACGCACAGTGTAGTACATAGTATATGAGTGAGTTGCACTGAAAAACTTAGAATATAAGAAACGCACAGTGTAGTACATAGTATATGAGTGAGTTGCACTGAAAAACTTAGAATTTACTGAAAAACCGGCATTACACGAAATGCACAGTGTAGTACATAGTATATGAGTGAGTTGCACTGAAAAACTTAGAATATAAGAAACGCACAGTGTAGTACATAATATATGAGTGAGTTGCACTGAAAAACTTAGAATATAAGAAACGCACAGTGTAGTACATAGTATATGAGTGAGTTGCACTGAAAAACTTAGAATATAAGAAACGCACAGTGTAGGACATAGTATATGAGTGAGTTGCACTCAAAAACTTAGAATATAAGAAACGCACAGTGTAGTACATAGTATATGAGTGAGTTGCACTGAAAAACTTAGAATATAAGAAACGCACAGTGTAGTACATAGTATATGAGTGAGTTGCACTGAAAAACTTAGAATATAAGAAACGCACAGTGTAGTACATAGTATATGAGTGAGTTGCACTCAAAAACTTAGAATATAAGAAACGCACAGTGTAGTACATAGTATATGAGTGAGTTGCACTGAAAAACTTAGAATATAAGAAACGCACAGTTTAGTACATAGTATATGAGTGAGTTGCACTGAAAAACTTAGAATATAAGAAACGCACAGTGTAGTACATAGTATATGAGTGAGTTGCACTGAAAAACTCTAGAATATAAGAAACGCACAGTGTAGTACATAGTATATGAGTGAGTTGCACTGAAAAACTTAGAATATAAGAAACGCACAGTGTAGTATATAGTATATGAGTGAGTTGCACTGAAAAACTTAGAATATAAGAAACGCACAGTGTAGTACATAGTATATGAGTGAGTTGCACTGAAAAACTTAGAATATAAGAAACGCACAGTGTAGTACATAGTATATGAGTGAGTTGCACTGAAAAACTTAGAATATAAGAAACGCACAGTGTAGTACATAGTATATGAGTGAGTTGCACTGAAAAACTTAGAATATAAGAAACGCACAGTGTAGTACATAGTATATGAGTGAGTTGCACTGAAAAACTTAGAATATAAGAAACGCACAGTGTAGTACATAGTATATGAGTGAGTTGCACTGAAAAACTTAGAATATAAGAAACGCACAGTGTAGTACATAGTATATGAGTGAGTTGCACTGAAAAACTTAGAATATAAGAAACGCACAGTGTAGTACATAGTATATGAGTGAGTTGCACTCAAAAACTTAGAATATAAGAAACGCACAGTGTAGTACATAGTATATGAGTGAGATGCACTGAAAAACTTAGAATATAAGAAACGCACAGTGTAGTACATAGTATATGAGTGAGTTGCACTGAAAAACTTAGAATATAAGAAACGCACAGTGTAGTACATAGTATATGAGTGAGTTGCACTGAAAAACTTAGAATATAAGAAACGCACAGTGTAGTACATAGTATATGAGTGAGTTGCACTGAAAAACTTAGAATATAAGAAACGCACAGTGTAGTACATAGTATATGAGTGAGTTGCACTGAAAAACTTAGAATATAAGACACGCACAGTGTAGTACATAGTATATGAGTGAGTTGCACTGAAAAACTTAGAATTTACTGAAAAACCCGCATTACACGAAATGCACAGTGTAGTACATAGTATATGAGTGAGTTGCACTGAAAAACTTAGAATATAAGAAACGCACAGTGTAGTACATAGTATATGAGTGAGTTGCACTGAAAAACTTAGAATATAAGAAACGCACAGTGTAGTACATAGTATATGAGTGAGTTGCACTGAAAAACTTAGAATATAAGAAACGCACAGTGTAGTACATAGTATATGAGTGAGTTGCACTGAGAAACTTAGAATATAAGAAACGCACAGTGTAGTACATAGTATATGAGTGAGTTGCACTCAAAAACTTAGAATATAAGAAACGCACAGTGTAGTACATAGTATATGAGTGAGTTGCACTGAAAAACTTAGAATATAAGAAACGCACAGTGTAGTACATAGTATATGAATGAGTTGCACTGAAAAACTTATAATATAAGAAACGCAGAGTGTAGTACATAGTATATGAGTGAGTTGCACTGAAAAACTCTAGAATATAAGAAACGCACAGTGTAGTACATAGTATATGAGTGAGTTGCACTGAAAAACTTAGAATATAAGAAACACACAGTGTAGTATATAGTATATGAGTGAGTTGCACTAAAAAACTTAGAATATAAGAAACGCACAGTGTAGTACATAGTATATGAGTGAGTTGCACTGAAAAACTTAGAATATAAGAAACGCACAGTGTAGTACATAGTATATGAGTGAGTTGCACTGAAAAACTTAGAATATAAGAAACGCACAGTGTAGTACATAGTATATGAGTGAGTTGCACTGAAAAACTTAGAATATAAGAAACGCACAGTGTAGTACATAGTATATGAGTGAGTTGCACTGAAAAACTTAGAATATAAGAAACGCACAATGTAGTACATAGTATATGAGTGAGTTGCACTGAAAAACTTAGAATATAAGAAACGCACAGTGTAGTACATAGTATATGAGTGAGTTGCACTGAAAAACTTAGAATATAAGAAACGCACAGTGTAGTACATAGTATATGAGTGAGTTGCACTGAAAAACTTAGAATATAAGAAACGCACAGTGTAGTACATAGTATATGAGTGAGATGCACTGAAAAACTTAGAATATAAGAAACGCACAGTGTAGTACATAGTATATGAGTGAGTTGCACTGAAAAACTTAGAATATAAGAAACGCACAGTGTAGTACATAGTATATGAGTGAGTTGCACTGAAAAACTTAGAATATAAGAAACGCACAGTGTAGTACATAGTATATGAGTGAGTTGCACTGAAAAACTTAGAATATAAGAAACGCACAGTGTAGTACATAGTATATGAGTGAGTTGCACTGAAAAACTTAGAATTTACTGAAAAACCGGCATTACACGAAATGCACAGTGTAGTACATAGTATATGAGTGAGTTGCACTGAAAAACTTAGAATATAAGAAACGCACAGTGTAGTACATAATATATGAGTGAGTTGCACTGAAAAACTTAGAATATAAGAAACGCACAGTGTAGTACATAGTATATGAGTGAGTTGCACTGAAAAACTTAGAATATAAGAAACGCACAGTGTAGGACATAGTATATGAGTGAGTTGCACTCAAAAACTTAGAATATAAGAAACGCACAGTGTAGTACATAGTATATGAGTGAGTTGCACTGAAAAACTTAGAATATAAGAAACGCACAGTGTAGTACATAGTATATGAGTGAGTTGCACTGAAAAACTTAGAATATAAGAAACGCACAGTGTAGTACATAGTATATGAGTGAGTTGCACTCAAAAACTTAGAATATAAGAAACGCACAGTGTAGTACATAGTATATGAGTGAGTTGCACTGAAAAACTTAGAATATAAGAAACGCACAGTGTAGTACATAGTATATGAGTGAGTTGCACTGAAAAACTTAGAATATAAGAAACGCACAGTGTAGTACATAGTATATGAGTGAGTTGCACTGAAAAACTCTAGAATATAAGAAACGCACAGTGTAGTACATAGTATATGAGTGAGTTGCACTGAAAAACTTAGAATATAAGAAACGCACAGTGTAGTATATAGTATATGAGTGAGTTGCACTGAAAAACTTAGAATATAAGAAACGCACAGTGTAGTACATAGTATATGAGTGAGTTGCACTGAAAAACTTAGAATATAAGAAACGCACAGTGTAGTACATAGTATATGAGTGAGTTGCACTGAAAAACTTAGAATATAAGAAACGCACAGTGTAGTACATAGTATATGAGTGAGTTGCACTGAAAAACTTAGAATATAAGAAACGCACAGTGTAGTACATAGTATATGAGTGAGTTGCACTGAAAAACTTAGAATATAAGAAACGCACAGTGTAGTACATAGTATATGAGTGAGTTGCACTGAAAAACTTAGAATATAAGAAACGCACAGTGTAGTACATAGTATATGAGTGAGTTGCACTGAAAAACTTAGAATATAAGAAACGCACAGTGTAGTACATAGTATATGAGTGAGTTGCACTGAAAAACTTAGAATATAAGAAACGCACAGTGTAGTACATAGTATATGAGTGAGATGCACTGAAAAACTTAGAATATAAGAAACGCACAGTGTAGTACATAGTATATGAGTGAGTTGCACTGAAAAACTTAGAATATAAGAAACGCACAGTGTAGTACATAGTATATGAGTGAGTTGCACTGAAAAACTTAGAATATAAGAAACGCACAGTGTAGTACATAGTATATGAGTGAGTTGCACTGAAAAACTTAGAATATAAGAAACGCACAGTGTAGTACATAGTATATGAGTGAGTTGCACTGAAAAACTTAGAATATAAGACACGCACAGTGTAGTACATAGTATATGAGTGAGTTGCACTGAAAAACTTAGAATTTACTGAAAAACCCGCATTACACGAAATGCACAGTGTAGTACATAGTATATGAGTGAGTTGCACTGAAAAACTTAGAATATAAGAAACGCACAGTGTAGTACATAGTATATGAGTGAGTTGCACTGAAAAACTTAGAATATAAGAAACGCACAGTGTAGTACATAGTATATGAGTGAGTTGCACTGAAAAACTTAGAATATAAGAAACGCACAGTGTAGTACATAGTATATGAGTGAGTTGCACTGAAAAACTTAGAATATTAGAAACGCACAGTGTAGTACATAGTATATGAGTGAGTTGCACTGAAAAACTTAGAATATAGAAACGCACAGTTTAGTACATAGTATATGAGTGAGTTGCACTGAAAAACTTAGAATATAAGAAACGCACAGTGTAGTACATAGTATATGAGTGAGTTGCACTCAAAAACTTAGAATATAAGAAACGCACAGTGTAGTACATAGTATATGAGTGAGTTGCACTGAAAAACTTAGAATATAAGAAACGCACAGTGTAGTACATAGTATATGAGTGAGTTGCACTGAAAAACTTAGAATATAAGAAACGCACAGTGTAGTACATAGTATATGAGTGAGTTGCACTGAAAAACTTAGAATATAAGAAACGCACAGTGTAGTACATAGTATATGAGTGAGTTGCACTGAAAAACTTAGAATTTACTGAAAAACCGGCATTACACGAAATGCACAGTGTAGTACATAGTATATGAGTGAGTTGCACTGAAAAACTTAGAATATAAGAAACGCACAGTGTAGTACATAATATATGAGTGAGTTGCACTGAAAAACTTAGAATATAAGAAACGCACAGTGTAGTACATAGTATATGAGTGAGTTGCACTGAAAAACTTAGAATATAAGAAACGCACAGTGTAGTACATAGTATATGAGTGAGTTGCACTGAAAAACTTAGAATATAAGAAACGCACAGTGTAGTACATAGTATATGAGTGAGTTGCACTGAAAAACTTAGAATATAAGAAACGCACAGTGTAGTACATAGTATATGAGTGAGTTGCACTCAAAAACTTAGAATATAAGAAACGCACAGTGTAGTACATAGTATATGAGTGAGTTGCACTGAAAAACTTAGAATATAAGAAACGCACAGTGTAGTACATAGTATATGAGTGAGTTGCACTGAAAAACTTAGAATATAAGAAACGCACAGTGTAGTACATAGTATATGAGTGAGTTGCACTGAAAAACTCTAGAATATAAGAAACGCACAGTGTAGTACATAGTATATGAGTGAGTTGCACTGAAAAACTTAGAATATAAGAAACACACAGTGTAGTATATAGTATATGAGTGAGTTGCACTAAAAAACTTAGAATATAAGAAACGCACAGTGTAGTACATAGTATATGAGTGAGTTGCACTGAAAAACTTAGAATATAAGAAACGCACAGTGTAGTACATAGTATATGAGTGAGTTGCACTGAAAAACTTAGAATATAAGAAACGCACAGTGTAGTACATAGTATATGAGTGAGTTGCACTGAAAAACTTAGAATATAAGAAACGCACAGTGTAGTACATAGTATATGAGTGAGTTGCACTGAAAAACTTAGAATATAAGAAACGCACAGTGTAGTACATAGTATATGAGTGAGTTGCACTGAAAAACTTAGAATATAAGAAACGCACAGTGTAGTACATAGTATATGAGTGAGTTGCACTGAAAAACTTAGAATATAAGAAACGCACAGTGTAGTACATAGTATATGAGTGAGTTGCACTGAAAAACTTAGAATATAAGAAACGCACAGTGTAGTACATAGTATATGAGTGAGATGCACTGAAAAACTTAGAATATAAGAAACGCACAGTGTAGTACATAGTATATGAGTGAGTTGCACTGAAAAACTTAGAATATAAGAAACGCACAGTGTAGTACATAGTATATGAGTGAGTTGCACTGAAAAACTTAGAATTTACTGAAAAACCGGCATTACACGAAATGCACAGTGTAGTACATAGTATATGAGTGAGTTGCACTGAAAAACTTAGAATATAAGAAACGCACAGTGTAGTACATAATATATGAGTGAGTTGCACTGAAAAACTTAGAATATAAGAAACGCACAGTGTAGTACATAGTATATGAGTGAGTTGCACTGAAAAACTTAGAATATAAGAAACGCACAGTGTAGTACATAGTATATGAGTGAGTTGCACTCAAAAACTTAGAATATAAGAAACGCACAGTGTAGTACATAGTATATGAGTGAGTTGCACTGAAAAACTTAGAATATAAGAAACGCACAGTGTAGTACATAGTATATGAGTGAGTTGCACTGAAAAACTTAGAATCTAAGAAACGCACAGTGTAGTACATACTATATGAGTGAGTTGCACTGAAAAACTTAGAATATAAGAAACGCACAGTGTAGTACATAGTATATGAGTGAGTTGCACTGAAAAACTTAGAATATAAGAAACGCACAGTGTAGTACATAGTATATGAGTGAGTTGCACTGAAAAACTTAGAATATAAGAAACGCACAGTGTAATACATAGTATATGAGTGAGTTGCACTGAAAAACTCTAGAATATAAGAAACGCACAGTGTAGTACATAGTATATGAGTGAGTTGCACTGAAAAACTTAGAATATAAGAAACACACAGTGTAGTATATAGTATATGAGTGAGTTGCACTAAAAAACTTAGAATATAAGAAACGCACAGTGTAGTACATAGTATATGAGTGAGTTGCACTGAAAAACTTAGAATATAAGAAACGCACAGTGTAGTACATAGTATATGAGTGAGTTGCACTCAAAAACTTAGAATATAAGAAACGCACAGTGTAGTACATAGTATATGAGTGAGTTGCACTGAAAAACTTAGAATATAAGAAACGCACATTGTAGTACATAGTATATGAGTGAGTTGCACTGAAAAACTTAGAATATAAGAAACGCACAGTGTAGTACATAGTATATGAGTGAGTTGCACTGAAAAACTTAGAATATAAGAAACGCACAGTGTAGTACATAGTATATGAGTGAGTTGCACTGAAAAACTTAGAATATAAGAAACGCACAGTGTAGTACATAGTATATGAGTGAGTTGCACTGAAAAACTTAGAATATAAGAAACGCACAGTGTAGTACATAGTATATGAGTGAGATGCACTGAAAAACTTAGAATATAAGAAACGCACAGTGTAGTACATAGTATATGAGTGAGTTGCACTGAAAAACTTAGAATATAAGAAACGCACAGTGTAGTACATAGTATATGAGTGAGTTGCACTGAAAAACTTAGAATATAAGAAACGCACAGTGTAGTACATAGTATATGAGTGAGTTGCACTGAAAAACTTAGAATATAAGAAACGCACAGTGTAGTACATAGTATATGAGTGAGTTGCACTGAAAAACTTAGAATATAAGAAACGCACAGTGTAGTACATAGTATATGAGTGAGTTGCACTGAAAAACTTAGAATATAAGACACGCACAGTGTAGTACATAGTATATGAGTGAGTTGCACTGAAAAACTTAGAATTTACTGAAAAACCCGCATTACACGAAATGCACAGTGTAGTACATAGTATATGAGTGAGTTGCACTGAAAAACTTAGAATATAAAAAACGCACAGTGTAGTACATAGTATATGAGTGAGTTGCACTGAAAAACTTAGAATATAAGAAACGCACAGTGTAGTACATAGTATATGAGTGAGTTGCACTGAAAAACTTAGAATATAAGAAACGCACAGTGTAGTACATAGTATATGAGTGAGTTGCACTGAAAAACTTAGAATATAAGAAACGCACAGTGTAGTACATAGTATATGAGTGAGTTGCACTGAAAAACTTAGAATATAAGAAACGCACAGTGTAGTACATAGTATATGAGTGAGTTGCACTGAAAAACTTAGAATATAAGAAACGCACAGTGTAGTACATAGTATATGAGTGAGATGCACTGAAAAACTTAGAATATAAGAAACGCACAGTGTAGTACATAGTATATGAGTGAGTTGCACTGAAAAACTTAGAATATAAGAAACGCACAGTGTAGTACATAGTATATGAGTGAGTTGCACTGAAAAACTTAGAATTTACTGAAAAACCGGCATTACACGAAATGCACAGTGTAGTACATAGTATATGAGTGAGTTGCACTGAAAAACTTAGAATATAAGAAACGCACAGTGTAGTACATAATATATGAGTGAGTTGCACTGAAAAACTTAGAATATAAGAAACGCACAGTGTAGTACATAGTATATGAGTGAGTTGCACTGAAAAACTTAGAATATAAGAAACGCACAGTGTAGTACATAGTATATGAGTGAGTTGCACTCAAAAACTTAGAATATAAGAAACGCACAGTGTAGTACATAGTATATGAGTGAGTTGCACTGAAAAACTTAGAATATAAGAAACGCACAGTGTAGTACATAGTATATGAGTGAGTTGCACTGAAAAACTTAGAATCTAAGAAACGCACAGTGTAGTACATACTATATGAGTGAGTTGCACTGAAAAACTTAGAATATAAGAAACGCACAGTGTAGTACATAGTATATGAGTGAGTTGCACTGAAAAACTTAGAATATAAGAAACGCACAGTGTAGTACATAGTATATGAGTGAGTTGCACTGAAAAACTTAGAATATAAGAAACGCACAGTGTAATACATAGTATATGAGTGAGTTGCACTGAAAAACTCTAGAATATAAGAAACGCACAGTGTAGTACATAGTATATGAGTGAGTTGCACTGAAAAACTTAGAATATAAGAAACACACAGTGTAGTATATAGTATATGAGTGAGTTGCACTAAAAAACTTAGAATATAAGAAACGCACAGTGTAGTACATAGTATATGAGTGAGTTGCACTGAAAAACTTAGAATATAAGAAACGCACAGTGTAGTACATAGTATATGAGTGAGTTGCACTCAAAAACTTAGAATATAAGAAACGCACAGTGTAGTACATAGTATATGAGTGAGTTGCACTGAAAAACTTAGAATATAAGAAACGCACAGTGTAGTACATAGTATATGAGTGAGTTGCACTGAAAAACTTAGAATATAAGAAACGCACAGTGTAGTACATAGTATATGAGTGAGTTGCACTGAAAAACTTAGAATATAAGAAACGCACAGTGTAGTACATAGTATATGAGTGAGTTGCACTGAAAAACTTAGAATATAAGAAACGCACAGTGTAGTACATAGTATATGAGTGAGTTGCACTGAAAAACTTAGAATATAAGAAACGCACAGTGTAGTACATAGTATATGAGTGAGATGCACTGAAAAACTTAGAATATAAGAAACGCACAGTGTAGTACATAGTATATGAGTGAGTTGCACTGAAAAACTTAGAATATAAGAAACGCACAGTGTAGTACATAGTATATGAGTGAGTTGCACTGAAAAACTTAGAATATAAGAAACGCACAGTGTAGTACATAGTATATGAGTGAGTTGCACTGAAAAACTTAGAATATAAGAAACGCACAGTGTAGTACATAGTATATGAGTGAGTTGCACTGAAAAACTTAGAATATAAGAAACGCACAGTGTAGTACATAGTATATGAGTGAGTTGCACTGAAAAACTTAGAATATAAGACACGCACAGTGTAGTACATAGTATATGAGTGAGTTGCACTGAAAAACTTAGAATTTACTGAAAAACCCGCATTACACGAAATGCACAGTGTAGTACATAGTATATGAGTGAGTTGCACTGAAAAACTTAGAATATAAAAAACGCACAGTGTAGTACATAGTATATGAGTGAGTTGCACTGAAAAACTTAGAATATAAGAAACGCACAGTGTAGTACATAGTATATGAGTGAGTTGCACTGAAAAACTTAGAATATAAGAAACGCACAGTGTAGTACATAGTATATGAGTGAGTTGCACTGAAAAACTTAGAATATAAGAAACGCACAGTGTAGTACATAGTATATGAGTGAGTTGCACTGAAAAACTTAGAATATAAGAAACGCACAGTGTAGTACATAGTATATGAGTGAGTTGCACTGAAAAACTTAGAATATAGAAACGCACAGTTTAGTACATAGTATATGAGTGAGTTGCACTGAAAAACTTAGAATATAAGAAACGCACAGTGTAGTACATAGTATATGAGTGAGTTGCACTCAAAAACTTAGAATATAAGAAACGCACAGTGTAGTACATAGTATATGAGTGAGTTGCACTGAAAAACTTAGAATATAAGAAACGCACAGTGTAGTACATAGTATATGAGTGAGTTGCACTGAAAAACTTAGAATATAAGAAACGCACAGTGTAGTACATAGTATATGAGTGAGTTGCACTGAAAAACTTAGAATATAAGGAACGCACAGTGTAGTACATAGTATATGAGTGAGTTGCACTGAAAAACTTAGAATATAAGAAACGCACAGTGTAGTACATAGTATATGAGTGAGTTGCACTGAAAAACTTAGAATATAAGAAACGCACAGTGTAGTACATAGTATATGAGTGAGATGCACTGAAAAACTTAGAATATAAGAAACGCACAGTGTAGTACATAGTATATGAGTGAGTTGCACTGAAAAACTTAGAATATAAGAAACGCACAGTGTAGTACATAGTATATGAGTGAGTTGCACTGAAAAACTTAGAATTTACTGAAAAACCGGCATTACACGAAATGCACAGTGTAGTACATAGTATATGAGTGAGTTGCACTGAAAAACTTAGAATATAAGAAACGCACAGTGTAGTACATAGTATATGAGTGAGTTGCACTGAAAAACTTAGAATATAAGAAACGCACAGTGTAGTACATAGTATATGAGTGAGTTGCACTGAAAAACTTAGAATATAAGAAACGCACAGTGTAGTACATAGTATATGAGTGAGTTGCACTCAAAAACTTAGAATATAAGAAACGCACAGTGTAGTACATAGTATATGAGTGAGTTGCACTGAAAAACTTAGAATATAAGAAACGCACAGTGTAGTACATAGTATATGAGTGAGTTGCACTCAAAAACTTAGAATATAAGAAACGCACAGTGTAGTACATAGTATATGAGTGAGTTGCACTGAAAAACTTAGAATATAAGAAACGCACAGTGTAGTACATAGTATATGAGTGAGTTGCACTGAAAAACTTAGAATATAAGAAACGCACAGTGTAATACATAGTATATGAGTGAGTTGCACTGAAAAACTCTAGAATATAAGAAACGCACAGTGTAGTACATAGTATATGAGTGAGTTGCACTGAAAAACTTAGAATATAAGAAACGCACAGTGTAGTATATAGTATATGAGTGAGTTGCACTAAAAAACTTAGAATATAAGAAACGCACAGTGTAGTACATAGTATATGAGTGAGTTGCACTGAAAAACTTAGAATATAAGAAACGCACAGTGTAGTACATAGTATATGAGTGAGTGCCACTCAAAAACTTAGAATATAAGAAACGCACAGTGTAGTACATAGTATATGAGTGAGTTGCACTGAAAAACTTAGAATATAAGAAACGCACAGTGTAGTACATAGTATATGAGTGAGTTGCACTGAAAAACTTAGAATATAAGAAACGCACAGTGTAGTACATAGTATATGAGTGAGTTGCACTGAAAAACTTAGAATATAAGAAACGCACAGTGTAGTACATAGTATATGAGTGAGTTGCACTGAAAAACTTAGAATATAAGAAACGCACAGTGTAGTACATAGTATATGAGTGAGTTGCACTGAAAAACTTAGAATATAAGAAACGCACAGTGTAGTACATAGTATATGAGTGAGTTGCACTGAAAAACTTAGAATATAAGAAACGCACAGTGTAGTACATAGTATATGAGTGAGTTGCACTGAAAAACTTAGAATATAAGAAACGCACAGTGTAGTACATAGTATATGAGTGAGTTGCACTGAAAAACTTAGAATATAAGAAACGCACAGTGTAGTACATAGTATATGAGTGAGTTGCACTGAAAAACTTAGAATATAAGAAACGCACAGTGTAGTACATAGTATATGAGTGAGTTGCACTGAAAAACTTAGAATATAAGAAACGCACAGTGTAGTACATAGTATATGAGTGAGTTGCACTGAAAAACTTAGAATATAAGAAACGCACAGTGTAGTACATAGTATATGAGTGAGTTGCACTGAAAAACTTAGAATATAAGAAACGCACAGTGTAGTACATAGTATATGAGTGAGTTGCACTGAAAAACTTAGAATATAAGAAACGCACAGTGTAGTACATAGTATATGAGTGAGTTGCACTGAAAAACTTAGAATATAAGAAACGCACAGTGTAGTACATAGTATATGAGTGAGTTGCACTGAAAAACTTAGAATATAAGAAACGCACAGTGTAGTACATAGTATATGAGTGAGTTGCACTGAAAAACTTAGAATATAAGAAACGCACAGTGTAGTACATAGTATATGAGTGAGTTGCACTGAAAAACTTAGAATATAAGAAACGCACAGTGTAGTACATAGTATATGAGTGAGTTGCACTGAAAAACTTAGAATATAAGAAACGCACAGTGTAGTACATAGTATATGAGTGAGTTGCACTGAAAAACTTAGAATATAAGAAACGCACAGTGTAGTACATAGTATATGAGTGAGTTGCACTGAAAAACTTAGAATATAAGAAACGCACAGTGTAGTACATAGTATATGAGTGAGTTGCACTGAAAAACTTAGAATATAAGAAACGCACAGTGTAGTACATAGTATATGAGTGAGTTGCACTGAAAAACTTAGAATATAAGAAACGCACAGTGTAGTACATAGTATATGAGTGAGTTGCACTGAAAAACTTAGAATATAAGAAACGCACAGTGTAGTACATAGTATATGAGTGAGTTGCACTGAAAAACTTAGAATATAAGAAACGCACAGTGTAGTACATAGTATATGAGTGAGTTGCACTGAAAAACTTAGAATATAAGAAACGCACAGTGTAGTACATAGTATATGAGTGAGTTGCACTGAAAAACTTAGAATATAAGAAACGCACAGTGTAGTACATAGTATATGAGTGAGTTGCACTGAAAAACTTAGAATATAAGAAACGCACAGTGTAGTACATAGTATATGAGTGAGTTGCACTGAAAAACTTAGAATATAAGAAACGCACAGTGTAGTACATAGTATATGAGTGAGTTGCACTGAAAAACTTAGAATATAAGAAACGCACAGTGTAGTACATAGTATATGAGTGAGTTGCACTGAAAAACTTAGAATATAAGAAACGCACAGTGTAGTACATAGTATATGAGTGAGTTGCACTGAAAAACTTAGAATATAAGAAACGCACAGTGTAGTACATAGTATATGAGTGAGTTGCACTGAAAAACTTAGAATATAAGAAACGCACAGTGTAGTACATAGTATATGAGTGAGTTGCACTGAAAAACTTAGAATATAAGAAACGCACAGTGTAGTACATAGTATATGAGTGAGTTGCACTGAAAAACTTAGAATATAAGAAACGCACAGTGTAGTACATAGTATATGAGTGAGTTGCACTGAAAAACTTAGAATATAAGAAACGCACAGTGTAGTACATAGTATATGAGTGAGTTGCACTGAAAAACTTAGAATATAAGAAACGCACAGTGTAGTACATAGTATATGAGTGAGTTGCACTGAAAAACTTAGAATATAAGAAACGCACAGTGTAGTACATAGTATATGAGTGAGTTGCACTGAAAAACTTAGAATATAAGAAACGCACAGTGTAGTACATAGTATATGAGTGAGTTGCACTGAAAAACTTAGAATATAAGAAACGCACAGTGTAGTACATAGTATATGAGTGAGTTGCACTGCAAAAACTTAGAATATAAGAAACGCACAGTGTAGTACATAGTATATGAGTGAGTTGCACTGAAAAACTTAGAATATAAGAAACGCACAGTGTAGTACATAGTATATGAGTGAGTTGCACTGAAAAACTTAGAATATAAGAAACGCACAGTGTAGTACATAGTATATGAGTGAGTTGCACTGAAAAACTTAGAATATAAGAAACGCACAGTGTAGTACATAGTATATGAGTGAGTTGCACTGAAAAACTTAGAATATAAGAAACGCACAGTGTAGTACATAGTATATGAGTGAGTTGCACTGAAAAACTTAGAATATAAGAAACGCACAGTGTAGTACATAGTATATGAGTGAGTTGCACTGAAAAACTAGAATATAAGAAACGCACAGTGTA